>NW_026692934.1:110000-280292 GCF_021218885.2 Marmota monax
TTGCAATATCTAAGTCTCATTGTTTTCAAACCATTTTCAAAAAATATCCTATTCACACATGCATAAATCTTCACAAAAGCCGTAAGGAGAGCAGGTCCTATTTGGCTCAAGAAACATGCAACATTTTGTTGAAATTTATTACGATTGTTTTTGAAACAATGTAAACACCGTTTCATTTCTCTGTGTATCCACTAGGTGGCAGGGTTGTGTTCCGTTTTAATTTTTATGAAGACCTTTAAGGCAAAGGGTTACTTTTCTGTAGGACATATTGTGTTGTCACCCTTCTTTTCAAATTCTACTCTTCTGGATGTTCTGTAAACTCATTGCAAACAAAGTAATCACAAAAGTGAACCTCATCTGAGTGCAGGCCACGCACTTTGCTAAAATTTATCCTATGATTATAGGCACGTAGGCATTAATAAATAAAGAATAATAAAATGAGTAATATATTTTTGATACAGTAATAGCCATAAAGTCAACGAGAAGTTGGATACTAACGCACTACATGTTTATGTTCTACATGGTTAGAAGACTTCCATAAGTTTAAGTAACTGACTTTGAAGGTTCAGAAATGGCTGCCAGCATCTTTCATTTCTGTTTCCACTCAAAGGTAAAAGAATGTGCCAAACAAATATGTGGAGTTATTTCTGGGTCAAATTACCATCCAGAATTTTCTGTCCTTCTCTTTTACTAAATAAATTATTTGTATTTTTAGAAATATAGGGTTTTTTTTAAAGGCTAAGTATTACAAAATACAATGTCTTGATTATATCCATAAGCAATGGTAAGGTGAGTAATGGTTTCATTTTTCTGGTAAATAGGAATTTTTATATATATATATATTTCCAAAGCCTAAAACAGTTATTTCACTGTTATTCTGAATAAAGTCCTGCCAGTGTTTCTTAACTTGTAATTGGAGGCATAGCCATAGACCTATGTGACACTCCCCATTAGGAGTTTTACTTTTTGACTTAAATTTCTGTTGCAGTGGATTTAAAACGGGGCCCAACAAAGTTCTGGGGCTGCTGGGGCCCAGAGGGGCTCCACACAGGCAGAGGGGAGAGGGTCGGACAGCAGTCTTTCTATATTTCAACCAGAGTGTGTACATCTTCACCTTCCATGTGCTGAAAAAGACACGGAATCTTCTAGGGTTAGACATAAGGCAAATGAGTATCAATAGGAATATAGTGTCAGAAATCCATTTTTTGTCATGGCAAAAACTGACACTCTAATTGGTGAAAATAAATCGGAATTTTGTGCCAACACATTTAAAACTAGACAGCAGCCATCAATATAAAAGCAAACTTGTTTCTCGGGAGTTGTCCTCTGTGGTCTGTGGGCCTGGCCTGCAGCTTCACCAGATACTCCTGGCCAGGAATCGAAGGACAGAAAGAGGCTGAGGAAGCATTAAAAAGAAGGAGGAGTACACTTATGCCTGACAGTGGTCCGGGTGGGCTGCAGGAGAGTCAGAGGACAGCTGGCTGACCACACTACAGAGAGGAACAGCCCGCCCGCACCACAGGAGGACCACAGGGAGCACTGCCTCCAAGTGGAGCCGCCCTGGAGCTCCTGTCAGGTTCTCAGGGCTGTGCACTGCTCTCACACTGACCAACTCAAGGGATGAGGCAAGACACTACTGTTACACTAAATGGGAGGCGGCAGAAAAAGTACACATGATACATTCTGGGTAAAGGAAGAGTTAGTAAATAACTGTGCAAATATTCAACACTGCTGTGGTGACATGAAAATAGCCACAGGGCTTGGCCATGTTCCTATAAAAGTTCATTTTCAAAAATAGACAAACGGGATTGTCCCTCAGGCTATACTTTGCTACCCTGGCTCTAAAGATTTAATTAAGTGTCAAACATTCTTAGCAGATCTCAATACTAACCATCATTACCATCATTACCATAGTGTCCATTAGGTCTCTAGAATTTATTCACCCTGCATGACTGAACCCCCCGCCCTTTGATCAACATGTCCCCATTTTCCCAACCCTGAGCCCATGGCAAACCCACTTTGCTTCCCGGAGTCCGACTTTAGATTGCACACAATGAGATCAGTCCTGCGTTATTTGTGCTCGGTGCCTGGCACTGCCGTCCAGCTCTGCCCAGGTTGCCGAGGACAAGCTCCCCCTTTCTAAGGCAGAATCGTGTGTCATCGTCTGTGCATGCACCTCACTGTCCTGACCTCGGGTCAGTCACGGGCACTCTATTGCTCTGTTTTGCGTATTGGGATTAATGTCCCCGTGCCGGTGGGAGTGAAGATGTCTCTTTGACCTCGATTTCATTTCCCTTGGGTGTACACTGGAAGTTGAACTTCTGGGTTGAATGGCAGTTCTGTTTTTAGTTTTTTGAGGAACCTCCATTCTGTTTCCCTAATGGCTATAAAAATTCACATCCCCACAGCAGGGTCCAAGTGTTCTCTCTCGCACAGCCTCACTCATAGCTGTTCTCTTTCATGTCTCTGAAAACAGCCATTCTAACAGGTGTAGATCCCTGTCTCATTGAGGCTTTGATTTGTATTTTTTTTTTGATGACTAATGATGCTACACATTTTGTAGCAAAAATTTTTATTACCATTACGGCTATAAAAATTCATATACCCGCAACATTTTTGGGCAGCAAAAAATATGCATTTTTTGGCCATTTTGCCATTTATATGACTTCTGAGAAACATGTATTGAGGTCTATCACCTCTGTTTAATTGGGTTATGTTTCCTTGTATTGAGCAGTTTGGATTGCTTACATATTTTGGCTGTTAACTTCCCATCAAACGGACAGTTTAAACACGTTTTTCCTATTCTGTAGATTGCGTCTTTCCTCTGTTGATTGCTTGCCTTGCTGCACAAAGCATCTTAGTTGATGCAATCCAACTTGTTCATGTTTTAGTTGCCTGTGATTTGGGTGTCTCATAAAAAACACACGCCAAGACCAATGGGAACAAGGTTACCCCATGTTTTCTTCCAGTAGTTTTATAATTTCGGGTCTGCACTTAAGTATTTAAACCACTTTGAAGAGATGTTTGTATCTGGTGTGAGAGACTGTATACGGTGTGAATATCCACTCTACCCAACACATTTGTTAAAGAGACTGTCCTTCCCCATTGTTCTTTCTTTGTCAAAGATCAGTGGATCTTGGGTGGACTTACTTCTGAGCCTGCTGTTCTGTCCCACCAGCCTACATGTCTGTCTTTGTGCCAATGCCATCCAATTTTGATGACTGAGGTTTTGTAATATATTTCAAAATCAGGAAGTGTGATGCCTCCACATTTGCTCCTCTTGTCCAAGATTGCTTTGGCTATTAAAAGAATTTTGTGGTTCCACATACAAATTTTAGGACTATTTTGTGTAACTATGAACTATGTCACTGGAATTTTGATATGGATTACATGCAATCTATAAATTGTTTTAGATTATATTATTTTTTTTAAAAAAGAGAGAGAGAGAGAGAGAGAGAGAGAGAATTTATTTATTTTTTTTTTAGTTTTTGGCAGACACAACATCTCTGTTTGTATGTGGTGCTGAGGATCGAACCCAGGCCGCACTCATGCCAGGCGAGCGCGCTACCGCTTGAGCCACATCCCCAGCCCCCCCAAAATTTTAACAATATTAATTTTTCCAATCCATGAACATGGGTTATCTTTCCATTTGCTTGCTTATTTGGCAAAATCTTCCATCAATGTTTTATAGTTTTTAGAGTACAGATTTTTCATCTACTTGGTTAAATTTATTCCTAAATATATTATTTCTTTTGATGCTATTGTAAATGGAATTGTTTTCTTAAATCCTTTATGTTGTTAGTATAGAAATGAATAAATGTTTAAATCCAACAGCTTTACCAAATTAATTTATAATTTCTAACATTTTGGTGGATTATTTAAGGTTTCATATATGTATATAATTTTTGTTATTATTTGAACATTCCTTCTATACATAAATTTTAAAAATTTATATGACAGCAGAATGCTCTTCAATTCATATTACACATATAGAGCACAATTTTTCATATCTCTGGTTGTATACAAAGTATATTCACACCAATTCGTGTATTCATACATGTACTAATGTACATGTATGTACATTACATTACATTCCACCATCATTTCTAACCCATGCCCTCTCCCCTCGTCTCCCACTCCTCTACCCTACCTAGAGTTCATCTATTCCTCCCACGCTCCCCCTCCCTACCCCACTATGAGTCAGCCTCTTTATATCTGAGAAAACATTCGGCATTTGGTTTTTTGATATTGGCTAACTTCACTTAGCATTATCTCCTCCAACTCCATCCATTTATCTGAAAATGCCATGATTTTATTCTCTTTTATTGCTGAGTAATATTCTGTTGTGTATATGTTGTGCCACATTTTTAATCCATTCATCTCCTGAGGCCATCTAGGTTGGTCCCACAGTTTAGCTATTGTGAATTGTGCTGCTATAAACATTGATGTGGCTGTGTCCCTGAAGTATGCTGTGTGAAGTCCTTTGGTATAGACCCAGGAGAGGGATAGCTAGGTCCGATGGTGGTTCCATTCCCAATTTTCCAAGGATTCTCCACACTGCTTTCCATATTGGCTGCACCAATTTGCAGTCCCCACATCCTCACCAACACTTATTGTTGTTTGTCTTTATAATAGCTGGCATTTTGATTGGAGTGAGATGAAATCTTAGAGTAGTTTTGATTTGCATTTCTCTAATTGCTAGTGATGATAAAATTTTTTTATATATTTGTTGATTGGTTATATATCCTCTTCTGAGAAGTGTATGCTCAAGTCCTAGGCCCGTTTATTGATTGGGTTATTGGGGGGGGGGGTGGCGTTTAGCTTTTTGAGCTCTTTATATACCCTAGAGATTAGTGCTCTATCTGATGTGTGAGAGGTAAAAATTTTCTCCCAGGATGTAGGCTCTCTGTTCATCTCACAAATTGTTTCTTTTGCTGAGAAGAAACTTTTTAGTTTGAATCCATCCCATTTATTGATTCTTGATTTTAATTCTTGCTATAGGAGTCTGATTAAGGAAGTTAGGGCCTAATCCCACATGATGGAGATTTGGGCCTACTTTGTCTTCTATTAGATTTAAGGTCTCTGGTTTTATTCCTAGGTCCTTGATCCACTTTGAGTTGAGTTTAGTGCATGGTGAGAGATAGGGGTTTTTCATTTCGTTGCATATGGATTTCTAGTTTTCCCTTCTATACATAATTTGTTGAAAACTTTTATCAGATGGCCTATGGAAATTGTGCCACATATGCTTGAAATGCATGTGTGTGATTCTGATGGTGCATAGAATGTTTTGTGGTATGTCTTTTGGGAACATTTTCTCTACAGTGTTATTCAAATCCCTTGTTTTTGTATTGACTTTCTCTCTGGATCATCTACTCAATTGCTGAGAGTGTTCAAGTTCCTTACTGTTGTATTGTTTCATTTTATTCTCTTAAACGGTGGGTTCCTCTTTAAATATTTAGCTGCTCCAGTGTTGGTCTGTGTTTACAATCATTAAGTCTTTTTGATGGTTTGACCCCCACCATCATTGCATAATGACCCTCTTTTCTCCTTTTATATCTTCTTAGAGTACATTTTCCAATATAAAGGCTTTTTTCATTAGAGTGTGCCTGGAAGATCTCTCCCTGTCTCCTCACTCTCAGCAGTGAGCACCCTCGAAGCTAAAGGGAGTCTTGTGGGCCCCACTTGGATCCTGTTTCTGACCCATCCAGCCACACTGTGTCTTTTGGTTGGAGAATTGAATCCACTCATTGAAACCAACTGGAGGTGGACTTCCTATTGCCAGGTGCTGTCTTGTGACCCTTTGCTCCGTTCCTCCTCTCTGGCTTCTTCCCAGGCTCCCACAAAGGTGTCATCACCACCAGTGATCAGTCAGTGGGACGAAAACCTTCCAAAGACTTTCATCCTCCCAAAAGACAGCTGGGCCCCCAGCAAGCAGTCCTAATTCTTCTCAGTTCTGGAAACCATTGATTTGCTTTCTGTCTCTATGGATTTACCTATTCTGGATATTTATTAAAAATGGAATCATAAACAGGAAAGAGTGTAAGTTATTTATTTTTTTCTATTCAACAACTATTTACAAAGGCTTATACACGTATAAATTGCAGCCGTATAACTATTCCTCTTATTTAAAAGAGAGTTTTCTTTTTGAAAGTTGAGTTTGTACTCGACAATGTGATTTAAATCTGCATGTAGTAGGTTAGTAGTTAATGAGGGCAAGATGCTCCCTGGGGAGGTTCTTGAGGATTTCATGGCAGATTTCAGGCAAGTAGTTGCCTGGAGGAAGCAGTGGACTACCCAGCATCTGAGTACAGATTTCCCCCTTTGTAAGTGACCTCGGTGTCACCATAAACCTGTCAGAATATCTTCAAGACACATAAGGTGATGACAGGTTTATATTCTCAACCCAGGAAAAGGTATTTTCGTAAGACTTGTGGATCTAGGTCACTCTTGTGAACTGTGTTTCCTGTAGCTCTTCCAGTTTGGGGGTAAATCAGCTACTTGAAAACATATAACAAAAATTGATTTTTAATGGTCATCTGATTTAGGTATGAGATGATCCACGGACTGTGTGGGTGTGGGTGTGTGCACACTTGTTGGTTGGTAGTTTACCTGGCTTCAGATCTTGTGGTTTAATCAGTTTAATGGTTTCTCAGCTGTGTTCCTCTTCTGGATGCCAAGGAGAGTCCTTAGGGACATGATGCCATGGAATTTGGTGAAAGGGTGATATGGGCAGGGATCTGGGTCACTTGATTCCTTCTCAATCTTTGTTACATTTCTGCAGAAACTTTCATTTGTAAAGTAAAATCAGTTGCCAGAAAAGTTTGAAAACCATTGTGTTAACTAAACATTGTTTCAATCCACAGGTGGGAACCTAACTTCAATTTATTATGGACTGCCTTATCCAAAGAAAGCTATCTTTTTAGCCAGTCTTGAATCAGAAGAAACATTTTTTAGGCATCCTTCAAAAAACAAACAAGCAAACAAAAAAACCAAACACTTTAATAAGTGGTCTCAGATATTTAATTTTAATGTCATGACAAAGTCAGTGAGCTTAAATTAATTCAGTTGGTTCAAATGTGTTATTTCTTGATATTTAATTTTTAAAATATCTGTTCTGATCTTATATGCTTTTAAACATGCTTATCATCAAAGAAAGCTTTAAAACTGAGCAATTGTTTTAAGAAATTCAGTGACCGTATTTACTGTGCTCATGTTTCCTACCTGGACTGCTGTATCGATTTCCTGTCTCTGGTCTGGGTGTTCCAAATCCACCCATTGTACCCCCCTCCCCAGAACAGTGCCTGAGGGAAAACCTGACTGGTCACCTTTACTGCCCACCCTTACCTCACGCCCCCCAGCAGCCTCCTGGGGCCTGCAGCTCCTGCCTGCAACACTGTCCACCACGAGGCTGCTTCCTCCACACCTCCACCTCCGTTTCCGGCCACTCGCTGCCTGTGGACTGTAATCACTCTACAAAGAATGACCATCATTTACTGCGCACACTCTGTTACAACAGCTGAGTGAACGGATTGAACTGACAGTTTCCTAATCTTGACATGTAGCAAGATAGTCAACTACTCAGTTGACAGATAAATGTGTCAATCGATGAAGAAGGAGACATGGCCACTCTATCCTGGCCACTCTGAGAGGACTACAGTACAGACTTCCCTCTGGAATAACTGGAAAAGTAGAAGGCACTTCTGTTTCTCTATCCTTAGAGAGGTGAATAGGTAGATACACAGAGAGAGTCTCAAAATGCAATTTGGATATTAGAAAAATAGACTGCATACAGCTATCAAATCTGTGAAAAGAAAAGGTGATACGCATGATCACCTCAGCTTTTTACCTGAAGACAGGACTTGGCAGTGGAGCAGGGAGGAGCTCTGATTGACAGCCACACCCAAAGCCTGTCACTGTGCCTGGGATGGAGGCTCCCTCCGCCTGCTGAAGTCCCGCTGAATTCCTGGGACCGAGAGCCAGGTGGGAGGGAGGGGTGGGTCGCAGTTCTGCCCAGGTGTCCTTATGGCCCTGGCAGGACACTAAGCTGGAATCCATACGGAGCGTGCTTCTGCGATGCTCCACAATTCCCAGAACAAGGCATGGGAGGGACATTGGCGTCTGCAGAGATTGTTGGCATGTCGTGGGAGGGGTCTCGTCTCCCCTCAGTTCTCACGTGGGCTCCTGGCCTGGCTGTGGGAACCCAATCAACATACGAGCAGGTAACGAGAGAAAAGCTGGATGTTTCATTAAATCCGCACGCACCTGGGGATCTCCACACAAAGCCTGGTGCTTCCCACACTGTTAGACAAGGAATCAGAACTCGGGGAAGGAATGATGGGGACAAACGCATGCCTGGTGACAGGGCAGGTGACACCTGGGATGCCGCTCATGGCGGGGTCGGGGGAGCTGGGGAAGGTGAGGGTTCCTTCAGGGTGGGCCTGTTAGCTGACTGCACCCCACCACCAGTCTGGTGATCTAGGCGTTTTCCATCCATCATGTGTGCAGAGCATCCCTCCCAGATTCATGGTCGTGGTTTGCTAAATGGTGGGAACGTCAGGACAAATGGCTCTTTCTGAAGTCACAGTTCTTCAAGCAATTTTAGCTTGAAATAATCAATACACAAATCTGGGATAATGTGAGCTGGGCCGTCCTTAACTCCCTCAGGCATTTCTCAGAGATGCCAGAGACACCTCATGCTAGTACTCGGTTGGCATCAGGCCTCCTAATAACCAGGGTTGTTCTTGTCCTGTCTCACCAGCAGCAGGAAACCATGGCTGCTGCATGGATTACCCATGGCTGTCGGTCTTTACAAAATGAAAGCCCATCACTCTTGTGCTGATATATGAATAAAGTCCTTATTGTTCATGAATAAAAGTAAGCTGTTTGAAGGCCAAGGCCACTGGAGATTTATGGGCATAATCAAGTAGGAATAAAAGCCAAGCAACATTTTCATTGCTACCTCAAAATACAATTCCTTTGCCCCCCTAAGAAAAGCTGTGGGTGGGTAATTATGATCACAATTTTAACACATGTGTGTGCATTCTTATTCTTAGATATTCACTAGAGTTGAAATTTACCTAAGGACATGGAGTGGTTAATCCTATTACCTCCTGAACATCCAAATTATAAAGACTATGAATTCTTATTCTATCACTTCTCGTTGACAAGTGGTTTATTCATTCTGTCTAGACCTACTGAAGAAAAGAGGTCCCTTTGAGCTCTACACTAAATACAGGAGACATTGATATCAGCTAGTCACTTGAGGACGCAGTTCAGTCTTCTCCTGGAGAGATGGTTCTTAAATGTGGTCCCCAGACAGGCAGTATCAGCCCCAGTATCTGCACAAGAGCAGAAACAATGGGTGGGGCCCAGCAATCTGAGTCTGCACCCGCCTTCCAGGTGATTTTGATGCATACTGAAGTTTCATAACTGCTCAGTCATCGCTGATAATGAGTCTGCTCTGCCGCAGTCCGGCTGGCTGCAGCAAAATAACCGGGGGGTGACAAATAACTTGTGTACGTTGATACAGCAGGAGTGGGAGCCGTTTATTGCAGGACAGGAGCAGTATTTATACATTCCACACAGCTTATCTAATTAACATAAACTAGATACATCAGTCAACCAATCAGGAATCTCCACACTTAATGGCTCGCTTTTGTTACTTCTCAAACCACTCCCTCTGGCATTTTGCAGGCACCATCCAGACTTGTTTACGAACTCTAACATTCCCCTGGCAAAATTCCAGGTGTTATTTTGACTTGTTTACAGACTCCAACACTGCTCTCTGATCCCTTCTGTGTTCTCTTAGTACTGAATCAGCCACCATCAGCTTCCCTCAGAAGAGACTGCATCTTAACCTGCACGCTCCTGGGGAGAAAGCCTGGGGGTGAGAAGGAGCCCCATGGCGCAGGTAAGATGCTGTAAGGCAGGGGGATGGGCAGGTTCTGGAAGAATGGCCTGGGGACCTCGTGTTGAATATCCTACCTTCAAGGGTGCGAGGAAGCACATTTCAGAAACAGGATCCAGGGAGGGAAGAAACTTGATCTAAGAGACTTAGATCAAGGCAGCCTTTTCCCAAGGCCGGAGAGGGTGCGAATCTCCACCATCAAGACTCGCTCTAGTATCACCCTCGTCGATTCAGGGAACACAGGAGACCCTTGACTTTCAGGCACCGTCTCCAGGTTGTTCTCCGGTGACCCCGCGGACGTCATCTGCTTGCTAAGTCGTCCTGCTTCCCCCCTGACTGGTAACTCTGCTGCTTGCCTTCTAGGGATGTGCTGAGGGTATCAATGACTCTTCCATCCTTACCACACCTGCTTCCCCACGTGTGCGCCGTTCCCGCCAGGCTGGGCAGGCTGCTCTCCTGGGATATTCTCCTGGCCTCTCCGGTGTTCCCCTGCCTCATCTGTCCCCCCCCAGTCCTGCGCGACACGCCAGATCACACCTCTGGTGGGATCTGAGGGCACCCTCTCGCTGGGGCCTTTTGGTCTGCATCATCCGGCAACACCTGGCTGTGAATCATACTTATTCACTCACAATGGTGAGTGTGGGAACGGAGAATCAGTTTCCTCAACACAAAAAATCAGAATTACAATATCTGCTTCATATACTTTTTAAAGATAAGGTGAATGACCAGAGTGAACTGCCTGATGATCTCATAACAGATATTACAGGGAGCAGACACTAAATAGTAAAGAAAATCTCACAGGGATCAGGAAGTCGTCTGAGGAACTCAGCTTCAGAGATGCCCCTGTCCAGCCGGGCAGCCTTTTAATGGTGTGGCTCCGTGTCCCGAGTTCTCCAGGCTCAATCAAGCCCTCCCTGCTGGGTTTCGGGGGCTTGCTAGCCACAAGCTGCAGGCCAGAGGACATGGGGGTGACGAGCTCTCGCCCGTGGGAGCACAGGGTGAGTCTGACAGACCCCTCTAGGTGAGCAGGTGCTTTCTTGACTTTGTGGGCTTAGAATGGTGCCAGAATCGTCACACCGCGTGTGTCTCTGTATTTCTTCTTCATTTTCCTTGTCTGCAGATCTTAAGGGTTTTGACATCCATCATGTAACTAGCCAGGTGTAACAGTGGCTAATTTCTGTTCTTGTGGCTAATTTTCTTCTTTGAGTTTTTGAGATATTTTTGAGTACGTACATATTCCTTTATAAAGGAATTTTAGCTTTTAACTCTTATAAATTTAACTAAGATAGGAATCAATCCTTTGCTGTGGTTTACAGTGTTCATACATGAATGAGATCAAGAAATTGATATTTTGCAAATAAGCATCAACCAAGGAAAATGCTATTGGATCAGCTAATTTTTTTGCCATTTCAGAGTGAAAACACATAAGCCAGGTACCTATTCTTGATACTTTAAAAGAAAAACACAAAAGAAAAAAGAAAGAAAAAACATTTAGTCCTGTATAATAAAAAGACCACATAAGAAAAGCATATTTCTCAATATCTGCATGTAGATGCAAGTTTGTGTCCCAAAATATGGACGCAGCTTATACTGTCCTTCACTCATAGTTTATTTGCAGAGCAATGAAATCACTAAATAAATTGCTGCAGTCAATGTCAATCCCACTTTGCTGCTGGAAAACCTTCTGTGTTACACTTTAAATAAAGTAAAAAGGAAGCAAAATGAACAACCCCTCTTTGCTGTTCCTCCAAGTTGTGACCACATGTAAGTCTTTGGGGTAAAACTCTCCTCCTGGCACACATTTCTGGACAAACCTCAACACATAAAAGGCAGGAAAAGAGGTTTCTAGATCCGCCCGGGAGCTTGTGTGATCTTAGGCACAAGCCCCCTTTTCTGAACTCCATCTTCACAGTTTGCAACATGATGGTTTAGTCTAAATGAATCCGGGGCTCTTTGTGCTGTAAACTCCAGACCCTGTTTGCAGCCAGCCTGCAGAGGAGCTGAGTCCTCTCCCCTCCCTGCCTCTCAGCAGCTGATTTAGGAGCCAGGAGAACTGCACCTTGATTTCTAGGGGATCTGAGAACACAGAGGAATGAGCCTGGGGCAGGAAGAAGAGAGGGAGGAGGAGGGGACAGGCCTCGGAGGCTGCACACCTTTCACCACACACTGAAGAGCCAGCAGTTGGCACTGTTCCCCTGAGGTGCCACCCTGAGCCCCCGGGAGCACCTTCAGGGAGAGCGTTTGGACAGGAACTGGGAGATCCCTTCAGACGAACCAAAGCCTGTTGAAAGAGGTTGCGCTTAGGCAGCTGTCCCAGAATGTACAAGTACAGCCTGGTATTCTGAGGACTTCACGTTCACAGCTGCTTGGAGGCCGAGCTGTGAGAATCTGAGCCTCTGGCTGCAGGCCCAATGGACATGCAGTGCCCTTTTCAGTGAGTGAAAATGGACACCCTCCAGCCACCCTGTCTGATAATTAAGATCCAAATGGATAGTCAGTTTTGATTATACTTACTACATTTAATAAGGCCAGTTATAGTGAATTGAGGCAGAACTGGGGGATTCAGGGAAGTTTGGCCCTTAACCATTTGCACGTATCAAACATGTTCTCCATTTGAAGAAAAAAAAAGTTTGCACATACTTTTCAGAGTCTGTAATAAAATGAAATGGCTGTAAAAGGGCATGTGTAATAAAACGCCCAAGCATCATGACCTAGATGGCCATGGGAACCCTGCACCGTTCCATTTGCATTCATTTCCCGAGAGTGACAAAATGCTAAAAGATGCTACGCACTTCTACCTGATCCAGAAGTGGCTTATGAGTCACTAAACCACATTATTTCCTTTTGTATGTCCTCTAATACAAGAGAACAAAACACCTGGAGGAGGAGGAGGAGGAGGAGGAGGAGGAGGAGGAGGAGGGGGAGGAGGAGGAGGAAGAGAAGGAAGGAGGAGAACCCAAAACCACCCAGACACTGGCTCATCCACGGCTGCGTTGCCTCCACAATCAGGGAGACTAGTACATTCTTAAAACTAAGTCTTTGCTACTTTGTTAAGTACTGTGTGGAAATCAAGTGTATTTTGCATATTGAATCTTTTTCCTGGTAACTTGTTTGCTTTTCCATGACTGCAGTCGTTGGAGGAAGCAGTTCTGCGTCTGGGCACTTGAATGTTATGCTTGGAGTGCCTCTGTCTTTGCCTTGGGGAGTTACCGTGTTGGTTTATTGGCTATTTCGATGTTTTAAAGAACAAGGTATTCTATTTGAGCAATCACACAGGAAGAAAAGAGATCTACTCTTAAGGGTGCTGCAGCATGGCTCTCATCAGGCAGAACAGGCCTTTCAGGGTTTCAAACTTTGGTAACATAAAAGCAAACCACAAGAACCTTAGTCGGGGATGAACTATCCTCTCTCTAACTGCTTTCTCCCGGCCCCGCCCCTCTCATCACCTATGAGAGCCTCCTTGCTCAGTGGGCTCCTGCCACCTGCGGCACGGAGCTGAACTGCAGAGGTACCACGGCCCATCTCTTCACGGGCCATCGACGCGCAGCGTGCTCACCAGCACAGGACATAGGTGACAGGCGTGACACTATCAGACGTGACACTATCTGCCACTCTGAATCATTTCCAGTTGTCATCAGTGAGTGAAGTGATCTCACCACCTCACACTTTTCCTGAGACTCCTCCAGTTCAAGGTATTTTCCTTGCTCAAAATCTGCATGAGAATAATGAACCCAGCCCCAGCCCCGTGGAGTCCTGGGATTCTTCCTGTGGTTTTCCTCCCTGGCACAAAAGTGAGCCAGGGCTCCTCCATGGTGCAGTTATTTAACATAGCCCAGGGCAGGACATTTTAGCCAAAAAATGTTGGACACCAAACACTCAGTTCACAATATTAACAGCACCCACCCCTGAAGGTATTGTTGGGGTAACCATGGCGAGGTAGTCTTGGAAACATAACCTGGTTTTCTTATAGTCATTTTTAAATTAAAATTAAAAGCACAGCTTCCCATGCTTTGTGAAAAGTTGGTTTCACAACGCTGAGTTTATATGAAACTGAATTCCTTGGGGCAGAACCATGTTAAAACATAAGTCATTTTTTTGCAGAAATCTTTTTAGAGAGTCTAATAAATCTTTTCTGAACCTCAATATGAATCTATCTTCCCGTTAGGCATAAAGTTTGTAAAATCAAATGGAAAGCCTTGGCTTCTGATTGTAGTTAGGTTAATGAAATCTTGTAACAATGAGCATCATTTGCTTCCAGACAGAACCCCAGGAACTTTCTGAGCTTTTGATTTTTTCCTATTCTAGTTTTGTAATGGAATTTGTAATGAAAAAACATAAAATCTAACATAAAACAGGAAAAAAGAGACAATTGAATCCTCCTTAACTTTGTTTCCCATTATAAAATAGAAAACCTGGATCACAGCTATAGGACCATGTATACTAAGAAGATGTGTCACTGGTGCGGGAGGGCCACGGGATACCAAGCACGCCTGTTTATCAGTCTTCCTGTGTGGGTTTCTGCAGGATTGGGAGGCCTGCAGTTCTAATACACGTTCCAGTTTGTTTTATTGTTTTTCTGATGCAAAATTTCATGCCAACAGCTTACTTGCAACCTCAAACTGATAAGCCCACACTGCAGCCTCAGCTCCCAGAAAAATAGGAATTTATTGGTAAAGAGGAGTTTGGGAATGAGATGGTCCAGCCTGTTTATTTTACAGATAAGACAGTGAACAAGCAGAGAAGTGCAATGAATTGTTTATCATCACCCAAGAAATTAACAAATTCAACAAAGATTTGTTGAGTAAACAGTGTGTGTCAGGCTCTGCCAGGAAGGTAAGTTGGATAGATGAGTAAGCTAATACCGGAGGAGAGACCCCCATTCTGAGCGCTGAGCTCCGCTGGGGTGAGAGTGAGCACTGACCTAATAGCCTCGCCCACGTGAGGCGGTCGGGGAGCTCTGCCTTGCCTGGAGAGTGCACGAGGGAAAGCCTCAGGAAGACCAGGGCCATGGCGTGGTGGGTAGGAACAGCCGAGCTCAGTGACCAGGTCACCGAGAGGACTCGGGCTGCAGGGGGGAGGCTGAAGGAGAAGCCCTGTGGGATCCCGAGGAATATCAACCTCAGCTGTTACCAACAGAGGCTGCACATTTTCTGATTCCGTGGGTGGATTTTTTCCCTTTTTACAGAACTTGTGCCACTTTCTCAGCCGTCGGCTTACTTCACGCTGTGCATCAGCCCTTCTCCATTCCTGTGTGGCAGAAGTCATTTCCAGTCCCCTTCTACCTGGATCTCCTCTCTTCCCCATGCAGCCACATGGGAAGCAGCTTCTAGAGCAACCACTTCAAATCCATTACCTCTCCTCCAGGCTGCGGGTAGCTGCGCGGCTCACGTGGCGCCAGGAGCACCCTGAACTGGTCGGCTTCCAGAGCCTGATGCACAGAGCTCGCCTCGCTCTCCCTCCTTCCAGCCAGAGCGCCACCGCTGCTGGTTCCCCCGTAGAGACTCCTACTGAATGATGGGTGTGTGCGAGCGGCACCTGGACACACAGGTAGGACAGTTGTCACGTGGAGGGCTCTGGCCGGCGGCAATGTGCCTGAGGAGAGCCTTTCAGCAGCTAAGGGCTGTGGAAGTCAGACCCTTCACTGGACTTTGAGATCTCTCAGGCCTGGGGTTTCTTCCAGACAGCAATGAGGCCTTCTAACCTACCGAGTAAGAAACATTGAAGCTTCCACTCAGCAAAGCCACGGGGCTCTGGGTGGTGAAGGATGAGGGCGAAAAACACACGTGTTCTGTGATGGAGGCCTTTGGGACTCTTCCGTGCGGTTCTGCATCCCATCTGGAAAGGCTGTCAGGTCTAGTGGAACTAGAGGTCCCTTGGCCTTCTAGTCCTTTCCAAATAAGACCAGTGGAAGCAGTCACATGGAAGACTATGCATTATCTATCCATTGTCTGTCTGTCTGTCTGTATCAGTTTATTCTTGTACCCCTCTACAGTCTGGAAGGCAGTATAGCAAAGAGATAAGAACTTTGGAATCAGAAAAATTTAACGACGAACCCTTCTGGAGGCATTTAGTAATGCTGTGAAATGTTTCAATTAATCAGACCATGTCAGGTTGTACCTAGTCGTGCTAAATCTTCATGCTTCTCTAGACAAGTTTTCTTTCTTAAATATTTGGTCGAATTCCCTGGCAACACTGCCTGAGCTTGGGGGTTTCTTAGGGAAGGTCCAGATCACAGATTTGACCTCTTCCTAGTTGGAAGACGATGTCGACTTTCTGTTTCTACTGTGTGAGATGAGGTAGTAAGAAGAAGTGCTTTCCTCCGGACTTTTCTGGTCTATCTGCATTTTCCAATGCATTGGTATAAAACTGACTATAACATCATCTTACTGTATTCTGTTATCCTAGGAATCTGTAAGGCTAAGAATCTCTGTTCCATGATTTGGATATGATTTGTGCCCCAGAATTCCATGTGCTGGAAGCTTGGTCCCCAGCGTGATGGTGTCGTGAGATGGCGGAACCTTCAAGAGGTGGGGACTTAGTCCTTGGTTCTACCTCCTGGGGATCGGTGCCCATCTCTGAGGGCAGGAGAGGACTCTTGAGACTGGGGTGATTGTTAGGAAAGAAAACGCCCTTTACCGTCAAAGCTATATACTTAAAACGTGTGGTAGCCCAAAGCTGTTGACTAATTTTATTTTATCTGAGTATGATTTATCTGACTAAATATAAGTTTTCTGACTAAATAAAATTGATGTGACTATAAATTACTGAGGAGGTTTTATGGACACAGTAGTCATATGGAATAGCAGTCCTGATTTAGATTTGTTTAATCGTCATTCCAGATCTACCTAGCTTTGCTTTATATTTTAAGTCCATGTAATGAGATGCAGACGTAACCAGAATGGTTGTATCTATGGGTGAACTCAGCCTAATAGCATTTATTCATATTTACCCCCATATTCTGGCAACCTAATTCTTTTTGTATTTGCACCTATTTATTTTGAATAATACTTTCTTTCATTTGAAGAACATCTGCTGCTTGAAACTAGCTCAAATTTTGTTTGCCTGAAATAAATTTATTTCACTCTCATTCTTAAAGGGCATTTTTGATGAATGCACATCCAAATTGGCAATTTTTCTTTAAGCATATTGAGAATGCCCTCCCAATGTCTTCTGGCTTATATTATTGCAATGAAAATAATAGCTGTTCATCTTACTTTTGAAATTTGAAAAAAATGTGTTTTTCTTTCCCTTTAAGATCTTTCTTCCTCCCTCCCTCCCCTTCTCTCTCTCTCTCTCTCTCTCTCTCTCTCTCTCTCTCTCGCTCTCTGCAGCTGCATTATACATGACTAAGTGGGCAGATGTTTTTTCTGTCTAATTCTTTCTGCTTGATATTGTTGGTCTTATTGAATCTGTGATTTACTAACTCTTTTTTGAAAACTCAAATCCATAAACATAATAACTGAACCTATGAAACTTTGAAAATATAAGAGGAAATCTTAAGCCTCCTTCCTAAGGCCACTGCTGACCACTCTTGAGAGTGTGACCTTCATAATCTAATTGCTTCCCCAAGGCCCTCCCTCCTAATACCATAGTATTGGGGTCAGAGTTTCGACCCATGAATCTGAGTTGGGGGTGGGACAAAAATATTCAAAATATTACATTCCTCCCCTGGTCCCTAAAATGTGTTTTTCTCATATACAAAATACATTAATTCCATTCCAGCAGCCCCAAAAGTCTAAACTCATTCCATTATCCACTGTAAAGTCTGAAGTTCAAAGTCTCATGCAAATATCATCCAAATTAAATATAATTGAGACTCAAATTATGTTCGATCCTGAGGTAAAATTTATCTCTAAGTACACACTGTGAAACAAAACAAATGTGTGTTTCCAAAATATAATGATGAGGCAGGAATAAAATAGAAATTCTCATTCCACACAGGAGAAAGGGGGATAAGGACCTGACTCTGGGTCCCAAATAAGTCCCACCTTACAGCTGAGTAACAGTTCTCTTTGGATAACTGCTCTGCCCTCTGGACTGGGGAGGGTGGTTGGCTGCCTCAGTGCCCCAGGGCTAAGGTCACACTGCCACAACTCTCCTCGGGCAGCGAGGGTCAGGAAGCACACAGAGGTGGCCCTGCTGGTCTGTGGTCATGGCCTGCAGCTCTGTGCAGCAGCACCTGATGTTAAAGGCCAGATGCTGGGGCAGAACAGAGGGAGCAAGGGCTAGTTGAATGCTGGCTCACCAGGCTTTCCAAGTGAATCCCAAGTTTAACAAGTCGCCCAGAGAGACTACCCGGTGATTACCTGAAGGGCGCTTCCAGAGAAACTGGAGAGGAAAACCTGGAAATATGGTGTCAGGAAGCAAAGGAAGGAGGAGATAATGATGGAAGCCCAACGGTGAAGCGGTGCTTGAGCCATGGCCACCATATTTGAAATTGGGTGTGAGCTTTGGGTGGGAGAGATTTCAATGGAGTGGAGGACGCAGAAGGAAAACGATAGTAGGTTGTTGAATAAGATGTGAAGGGTGGAGGCAAGAGGTCAATGCAGACTGTACCTTCAGTGAGAAGGTAATGGTTAGTTACAGAATGACTAAGTGGAGCTTCTCCAGTGAGAGGTGATGGAGGAGACACTGGAAGCTAGGCATCGATGGCCAGGGCTACAGAGCCTGGCCGGCCTGTGGACAGGACTGCACCAAGAGAGGGAGGTGGGAACGTTACATTCAAGAGAATCTCAGTCTGAAGATGCTCTGGGCTTTGTCCCAGAACAAGGCACTAACAACGTGAGTGACAAAAATAGGCGTCCAAAGGCTACCTGGAGGGCCAGGCGGGCTTCAGGGACTCCTCTCTTTGATGTCCAGTGAACTCCAGGTGCAAAAGAAAACTGAGCCAAGCAGCTTTAAAGTGATGACTGGGGATTTATTTGAAAAACACCTTGTTATTCAATTTAAACAGCTCGCTCAGGAGTTAATGTGTCCTGTGAATTTGTGTGATACCTCTCCATTTTTGTGACTTAATCACCCAAAAACATTAATAATTATTTGAAACAGAAATACTCTTTTCATTTTATTTTTACTTGTAAGAATCATGTCACATAATATTTCAGTCCCACTGACAGTCAGGATACAGTTAATTACAGATGGAATGGTTTATGTTTTGAATAGTAAGTTTTCGTTCTTCACATCACTTACAGGTTATGTGGAAAATCCTCATTACACACCATTCTAGTTTTAAACTTTGGATAGATATTCTTATGAACTATTCAAGAGCAAATAATGACCTAGTCCATTATACTTGAATACTATATTGCTGTGATTAAAGAACTTAATTTAAAAGGTGGGAAACTGGTGGGCTGCAGGGTTAGGGTTAGGGTTAGGGTTAAGGAAGAAAATGTTATAAAATCAAGTAGGAATTTCAGAGTGTTGAGCCACCATGCAAAGAAAAGACCACTGACTCCAATTTTAAATCAAATTAAAGCAAATTTGTATTGTGTACCCAAAGAAAGCTGGTCACCAGGGACTATCTCTCCTAACCTGGGCTAGAGATCAGCTCAGCTCTCTAGGAACAAGGTTTTATAGCACAAAAAGTTGCAAAGGGGGATGTCTTGAGAACTTACAGATAACAGGATTTTGACAAGCATTGTTGAGAGCCACAACCAAGTCAAGATGGCACCTGGCATTTTGCCAGAAGGAGTGGTTGAGAAATAACGCCAGCGAGCCATTGGGATGATGATAATTAAGTTAAGCTGTGTATAATTATTAAGATAATGACTGATTGCTGTAACTGGATGTTGCTAAATTGAAACAAGCTGTGTATTCAGTTGTGTATATAAACCTCTGCTGTCCGGCAATAAGGCAGCTCCTGCTACCTCGGGTGCCCGCTACTTTTGAGTTCCCGTTGAGTTCTGGCAATAAAGTAGTTCCTGTTTGAACCTACAAGTGGCTCGTGACCTCCCGGTTATTTTGTGCCCAGCCAGACTGCGGCAAAGCATAATACAAAGGCAGATAGTAGGTTAATGATCTACATGGCATAATATTTCGGGTAGGGAGTAAATTCAGATCCCAACATCACAATTTACGAGGCACTGCTGAGGTTTCAGAGAGGGTTGTTATCTGGTCAGGGGGAGCCAGGCATGGGGAGTTCAAGGCACGGGCAGGAATTCCAAACAAGTTTAGAAACTTCCGTAATTTATAGTAAAACAGAAATTGACTTTTCATGACTTTTCAGGAGGGAGAAGGGGGCCATAGCTGGTGTCCTGGTATCCCAAGAAGCGAGGTGTTCGCCCTTTTTATATGTCCTAGGCTCCCTTTGTTCTCCTGCCCTCTTCCCCTTATCACTCTCCCTCCTGCTTACAGGACTAGGCCCAGGAATGCTCAGTGGGAGGGCTGAAAGGTGGGGAACCCCTGGGCTGCAGGGGCAGGGCTGGACGGAGCAGCCCAGGACACATTAATCAACAACCTTACAGCTCCCTGTAGGAAGTGGTAATTCCTGACACAGGTTACCTGGGGCAACAGGTTGGAGCAGGGGCGGATTCTTGCTAAGGGTGGAGGAAGGGCTCTGAAGGAATTAACATTTCAATCCCTCTGGGGACAGTCTCCAACTTGCCAAAATTGGCCTCCTTGATCTGACCTGACTCAATTTACCCCTCTATACTGACTGCCTGTCTAATTCTGGCTTCAGTCCCACTAAGTCACACTGTGACCCATTTTCCTCATTCAACCCACTCTTGCCTATTCTGTCAGAGTGATTTTTAAACTTTTGATTAACTCAGGAATGAGACTGCAAACTCCAAAGTAAAAACCAAAGGAGGCTTGTTCAGACATCTGATAGCGCTTCCTCAGGAGTGGACCCAGGAGGAGACTCACAGGAAGAGGTGGAACAGATTGACCCCAGTAAATGAGAACGTGGAGGGGAGGAGCAGGTCGTGCCTGGGTACCAGGTGACACTGTTGAGCAAACAAGTAAATCCCCCAGCTCTGAACCCTGCCCTGCCTTAGATGTGAAACTAGTAGATTTCTGAATGTGTAGGCTAGATGGATTCTTGTTTTTTTCCTAAGTAGTGGGTACCGGAGATTGAACTCAGGGGTACTTGACCACTGAGCTACATCCTCAGGCCTATTTTGTATTTTATTTAGAGTTGAGTTGCTTAGTCCCTCGCTTTTGCTGTGGCTAGCTTTGAACTCTCGATCCTTCTGCCTCAGCCTCTCAAGCTGCTGGGATTATAGGCGTGTGCCACTGTGTCTGGCTGGATTCACATTTTTAGTTACCAAAACTAAAAATGTCAAAGTGTTCTGATCTCTCTTAACATCTTAAGCCCACTAAACTGTAGTCTAAAAAATGTATCAAAGGAAGACATACTGGGGAGTGGAATGAATATGTCACAGAACATCAGACTGAGGGTGTCAGCCTATTGTAAGGGGCTAGTGGCCACTTGTGAGGGAAAAGAGAGGGAGAGTGGAAGGTCATAAGTACACACCCAGCTCTGGTGCCTCTGGCCTGTGGTCGAGGGCTGGCTAGGTAGCGAGAGCTCCCTAGTGCTGACCAATAGTGACGCTCTGGGTGCAGGAAAGGCTAGCAGTGGACGCGGAATCAGTTTGTGGCTCACACAGGGGCATGGGGGGAGGAGACGGCAAACCCAGGGACTTGACACAGGAATTTAATCAAGGACTTGCACAGAGTGTGGGCAAAGTTAAAGGAGCCCGTAGGGCTGGGGATGCACCTGTGGACAGGTAAGGGATCCTCTCTAGACCTGGTGCCCAAGGGGACGGAATGGTGAGTTGGCAGGTGGGCACGAGCTGAGTAGTGATGATGGCTTGCAGCCAGAAGTGTAGCTGTGTCAGCGTCTGCCAGAACTGTGACCGGGCCGAGCCGTCTCCTCCTCTATGCCACAATCTCTGCTAGTGCCACACATAGACCAAGGCCACTCAGAGCCCGAGGATTGGAGGGGAGCAGCGCTTTAGGACCAGTTCCCTGCCACACACAGCAATGCAATGACCCTATGAGGTGGGAATAGAGCCGACAGGATCATGAATACAGTGTCCTTTAGACACGTGACCATGCCTGGCCCCTCTGGACACACCATTAGGACAGGTTCTGCTGACCAGAGTCAAACTCTGACCGATTCACAGAGTTGGCTTAAATAAACGGAGAGCAAGCTCTATGGTGTGATTCTGAAAACCACAGGAAGTTTTGGGGTTTGCCGCATCTGTCCCTCCATTACCCCACCCCCACCCCCACCCACAGTGGTTACAGAGCCTTCTGTGGAGGGAGGCAACACCCCATTCCTGAAACCTGTCTTGGACATTCCTCAGAGTGACTAAGTGAGAGTGAGGAAAACTTCAGGTTTGTTTGCTCTGTCTGCTTCTCCTTTACCAGTTTAGTTACCTGGAGGGGGACTCTTAGAAGACAACCCATCACAGTTTCTAAAGTCTCTTTAGTGGGTTAAAAAAATAAATAAAAGAACAAAACTTTCATGAGTATAATTTTAGCCTGCACATGCAATTGTGAAAGAAATGTAGCTGTCTTTATTTTTCAAGTTGTGAAAATAAATATCAATTAATTCTCTGAAATGTCAGAAATCCAATTCCTTTTGGTTTAGAGTCTCTCCCACTACCAATAAATTCTAGGGTGCTTTTGGAGGTCAGCCTGGTCTCTACAGGGTAGACCCCATGCACACTCTGTCCACTCTGTGTCAGCGGGCCACTGCGGATGTGGATACCTCCTGGCCTTAGTCCTCATTCCACTCAGGAGCATTCTTCTTACCTGGTCTTGGTCCATCTCGCGTCCTTAAAACCTCGGTGCCATATCCATGCTACTTGCAGGCATATGGAAAAACTCTCATACTAAGCTGAAAAACAAGCTCCCTTCTGAGGTCCACGCAGCCGGAAAATCTCAAACAATCCTGTACTGCCCATGTCACAGAACAAGAGCAGGTACAGGGGTCCCCTGAGAGACTTGCAGTCTTCCAAATGGACCTGGGTGGGTATTCCCGTTTTTGGATCCCCAAATCCGAGTAGGAGATTCCAGGCCCCACTTCTAAGATCCAGCCTTGTATTTAAATAGCTCACTTTGAGGGTGAGAAGAGGCATTCTTAGTGTCCCAGCACAGGAGAATTCACCAGGACCGTGAGGGCATCCAAGGACTAGTCACCTCGCTGCTTGCTCAGGGACACCTTTTCATTGTCCCCTTCAGCTTCTCCTCTGGATGTGGGAATACTAACACTGAATAACAGACTACACTTGGTCTCTGATATAAATACACAAACACTAAGGTCTCCACTTTGCCATTTGGTTGTATCAGAGACATAAATCAGAATGTCCACCCAAATGGCTGCCTGGGGTAAAGAAGATCCCTTAATACAAATCACCAGAATAAAAAGAGCAGTAAGGTAATACATAAACCCCCACTCCATCTATTAGTTGACTTTGCATCGCTGTGACCAAAGTACCTCACAAGAAGAACTTAGAGGAGGAGAGATTTTATTTTGGCTCCCAATTTCAGTCCATGGTCAGCCAGCTACAAAGGAAAACCTCACCAGAAAGGGCACAGTGAAGGAAAGCCGGTCAGCTCACGACAGCCAGGGAGCAGAGAGAAAATAGATCTGGGGAGAAGATAAGTCCTTCCAGGGCATGTCCCCCGTGACCGAATTCCTCCCACTAGGTCTCACCTCTCAGTAGTCCACCTGCTGTCAATGGATTAATCCATCAAATGGGTTAATCCACTGATGAGGTCAGTGCCTTCATGAGGCAATTGTTGTCTAGGCGCCCACCTCTGAGCCCTGCTGCATTGGGACCAGGCTTTCAGCCCGTGAGTTAGGGGACACATTCCAGAGCCTGGCAATGTCTCTCCCAGATTTGCCATTGGACACTTAACCCTTTCAGAGGTTGAGCTACCTCCTCCTGGTGGAGGAGACAGTGAGGCCTTCCAAAATGTGTGTTCCCTGTGGTGTTCCTGGCACTTCATCAGTGCAAAATGGTTATTTATTAAAAACCATGGCATGAAATTTCCTTCCACTGCAGAGTTATGTGACTGGGGAAGAAAATTTAAAACAGTAAGAGAAGATAGCTTTCCTGAGTTCGAGGCTTCCGCTGTGTGCCTATCTGGAGAAACTCCTCCCTTCTCTAATTCATTCCTACCTTTCTTAATGCTTCTCTTCTTATTCGTATATCTATCTCCCTTCGCCTTTTAAAATGATTACACCTAAAAATTTGCCAGGTAGAAAAAGTAAATAAAAGGCATGGAAGTTGTAAATTTAGAAATGAATTGATAACCATGAACCTCTGAATCTCATTTATTTATCATTTCATTTCCCATCTTCTGTGGATCATAAAGAAAACAAAGAGGCAGAGCCCAAACGAAATCACCATTGACAACATCATAACATAAAAATGCAGTTGTGTTAATGATATTAAACAATCTAAACTATTTGTATTAACATTTATTAATGGTACAAATTATCGGGATCACTCTGATATCCATATATACACAGAGGGTGCCTCGAATACACCCATCAGCTCTTCTCCCAGCCTCATCTCCTCCCGCCCCTCCCCAGTACCCTTAATAATTACTTTTTTTTCTTTTTTCAGAGATCATGTGGTAGTTGTCTTTTTGTGTCTGGCTTAATTCCCTGACCATGATGTCTTCCACTTCCATACCTTTTCCTGAAAATGACAAGATTTTGATCTTTTTATGGCTAAATAATACTCCACTGTGTGTATACACAATGGAGCACCTTGGATGATTCCACCTCTTGGTTATTTTGATTGGTAATACACTGCAGCAAACAAAGGTATGCAGGTATCTCTTTTGTATTCTCACTTCATTTCCTTTGGATGCATACCCATGGCTGGGATTACTGGACCATAGAAGAGTTCTATTTTTAGTTTTATGAGAAGCGTCCATACTACTTTGCATAGTAGCTGCACTAAATTATATACCCACCAACAATATATTACACTTCCCTTTTCTCCACATCCTTGCTAATATTTTTTTTAAAAAAATATAATAGCCCTTGTAATATGGCATCTTATAGTTTCAATTTGCATTTTCCTGATGGTTAATGATATCAATATTTTTATGTATTTACTGGCCATTTGTATTTCTTCTTTTGAGAAATGTTTATTCAGATAATTTGCCCATTTTAGATCATTTTTAAAGTTTTTTTTAACTCTTTATATATTCTCAACATTAACTGTCAGTCAAATGAACAGCTGGCAAATACGTCCTCCCGTTCTGTAGCTGTCTCCTCACTCTGTTGGTTGCTTCCTCCGAGGTGCAAATGTTTTCAGTGTGTGCGATCTCACTCGTCAGTTTCTGTGCTTTTGGGCTCCCATCCAGAAGATCATTGCTTGTCCTAATATTGAAATCTTTGCTACATTTTCCTCTAGTAGTTTCAGTGTCAGGTCTTACTTTAAAGTCTTTGATCTGTTCTGAGCTGACTGTCGAGCAGGCTGAGAGACAGGGGCCCAGTTTCTATCTGCTGCCTGTGAAGCCCCAGTTTCCCAGGCACCGTTTGTACAAATGCTTTTGGCCCCTTTGCTGAGAATCAGTGGGCTGGAGATGTGTGGGTGAGTATTTGGCTTCTCTGTTCTGTTCCGTCGGTTACGTGTCTGTCATGCCAACACCATGCTGTCTTGTTCCTAGGGCTCGTGGGATGTCCTGAAATTAGGGTTTGTGATGCCACAGGTGTTCCTCCTTTTAGTCGGAATTGCTTTGGCCGCTAGTGGTCTTCAGTGCTTCCATATGAATTGTTGGATTGTTTGTCTGGTTCTGTGGAGAATGTCATTGTTATTTTGAGGAGGATTGCAGTAGCTTGCAGATCGCTTTGGATGGTATGGCCCTTTAACAATACTTATTTTTCCAAATCATGAATATCAGAGATATTTCCATTTTGTGTGCGTCTTCTTTCATTTCCTTCATCAGTGTCTTATAATTTTCATTGTAGAGGACTTTGTTTTCATAGTTAAGTTAGTTTATTCCTAAGTGTGTGTGTGTGTGTGTGTGTGTGTGTGTCTATTATGAATGGAATTACTTTCATGATTTCTTTCTCAGAAAATTTGTTGTTGGTGTGTAGAAAAGCTACTGAATTTTATATGTTGCTTTTGATCCAGGCATTCATTGCTATAATCATGCCTCTTAGTACTGCTTTTCTCTATCCCATAGTGTGTTGTGTTTAAGTGTGTTGTGTTTCCATTTTCATTTGTTTCAAGGAATTTTTAAATTTTCCTTCTGACTTTCTCAATGACCCATGATCATTCAAAAGGGTCTTTCTTAGTCTCCATGTATTTGTATAATTTTTAAAGTTTCTCTTGTGGTTGACTTCTAGTTTAATTCTATTGTGGTTAGAAAAGAAAATGATTTCAATTTTTTTTTTGATTTTGCTAAGACTTTGTTGTGGCCTAATATATGGTCTGTTCTAGAGAAGATTCCATGGGCTAATGAAAAGAATATGTGTTCTGAAGCTGTTGGATAGGATGATCTTTAACATTTGTTAGTCCATTACATTTAGAGTACAATTTAATTTTCATGTTTCTGTGTTGAATTTTGTCTGGAGGATCTATCTAGTGATGAGAGCTGGGTATTGAAATCCCCCATTATTATTGTATTGGAGCCTCTCTCCCTTTAGGTCCACTTGTTTTATTTAAAAAAAAAAAAAAAAAGCTACTCTGACATTAGATGCATGTAAATTTATAATTGATATTTTTTTCTTGGTGAATTGATCTCTTAATCTTTATGTGGTAACCTTTGTCTCTTATTTCTGTTTTCCCTTCAAGTCTGTTTTGTTATATATGAGATAGCTATTCCTGATTGCTTTAGAATTTTGTTTGAAATGTCATTTTCCATCTTTTCACTTTTAGACTGTGTGATTTGGCTATTGAGATGAGCTTCTTGGAGGCAGCATATTGCTGAGTCTTGTTTCTTAATCCATTCATCCAGTGTGTATCTTTTAATTAGAGAATTAAGACCATTTACATTTAGAGTTATTATTGAAAGGTACAGGCTTCTGCCTGTCATTTTGTTGATTGTTTTCTATGTGTTGTGGATATTGTTTGTTCATTTCTTCTTGTCTTTGTTGTTTGATGGTTTATAGTATTGATAATGTTTGATCCTTTTCTAGCTCTCTTCTGTGTACCTTCTTTTCTAATGAGATTTATACTCTCATGATGGTAGTCTTCCTTCTCCCACTTCTGTAGGACTCCCTTCAGCATGGCATACGGCTGCCCAGGAAGTCACCAATTCCTCAGTTTTTTGCTTTTCTTGAAGGTCTCTATTTCTCCTTTGTTTATGAAGGATAGCCTTGCTGGGTATAGTGATCTTGGTTGGCAGTTATTTTCTCTTAAGACTCAAAATACATCATACCTTTCTGGTCTAGAGCGTTTCTTCTGAGCCATCTGGTATTCTGATGGAGTTTATTTTAAATGTAACTTGGAACTTTCCTCTTATGGATCTTAAAATTCTTTCTTTGTCCTCTACTTTGGACAATTTAACTATGGTGTGTTGTGGTGAGGATTTTTTCCTAGTCATGTCTATCTGGGGTAGCCTAAGTCTCTTATACATATATTTCCATGTCTTTCCCAAGATTAGAGAAACTTCCTGCTATTATCTCATTGAACATGTTTTTATGCACCTTGACCTTCCTTTTTTCCCCTTCCGATGATCTGATGATGTCGAAAAATCTGATCCTTTTATAAGGTCCCAAAGATCTTGAATGCTTCTTTTTTTCTTTTTTCTATCTTAATGTGATATTTGGAGTGACCTATCTTTGAGCTCTGATATTCTCTCTTCCAAGTGGAATCAGTTACTAAGAACACGACATCGTTGGAGAAACAGAGAGGAGTCAAGTGTTGGTGACTCTTTTCTCCAAGTACCTGAAGCAGGAGCAGTGGGCCTCTGCGTGGTCTTGGCGGGGGGTGCCCGCTCCCAGGGGGCAGAGCCCAGTGTGGTTTTACTTATCTTCAGGGGAAGGGGAAGAAAATGCACAGTAAATGTTCTCATCCTCCACAGGTTCCCAGAGGGAAACAGAAGGCTCCCTTTACCTTAGCCCAAGTATAACATCACCTTCTTCCAGCCAAGTTTAAAGAAAATCACAAGAGGTGCTGGCCTAGGCCAGGTTCGCATTCCAGCCCCGAAGAGACGCTGCTTGCCAGAGGTCCACCTTCAACAAGTCGGTTCAGTGAGGAGGTTAGCGCCGCTTCCTGCAGCCTCAGGGCAGGAGGAGAAGGCCTTTCTCAGCAGGTTTGTAGAAGTCACTTTGATGCTGGCTTTGCCTGTGGGTGTAACTCCATGTCTCTCTAGAGAACGTGCCACTTCACCTGGGGTTTGGGGGAGTTCATAAGGCCTTATTAGCTGGATAATGAGCTGTATTTAAACCCCATATTGTTGCTGATTTTATTGACTTATCTTGGGCATTTTGCACATTCAGAAGACCCTGATTTGAATGAAGCATTCAGTGACCAAGGCTGCACACAAGAATGTGGGAACTTCAGTACACCCACATTAGAACCTCTATTGGAAGTTTGGTGTGCGATGGCACTCTGACACCAGCATTTTTTCAAAAGCTCCCAGATGAGTCTAATTCACATCCAGGGTTGATAATCATGATTTTAAACAAAATTTTATGATTCTCTACCGCACATTTTATGCAAATTTCTAGGAGTAAAAAGAAAAAAACTGATGAGACTGAGAATCAAGAGATGCAGGAAGGAAGAGAAGTAGAAGAGAGGAGAGATGTGTAGGGCCCCTGACCGGAGCCTGGACAAGGCCACAGCGCAGCGCAGCGGGGGGTTGTGTGGCCAGACTGCAGACCGAGGGTTCCTAGTGGAGGTGACACGAGCAGCCCAAGCAAAGACAGGAGGGAGCCGGATGGTGCAGTGGGCATGGATGAGCCAGCTGCCGGGGCCAGAGGCCAATGGAGAAGAACAGTGGGTCTGGACCTCTGCTTTTCTACTGGAATATTGAGGGTCATTAGGAAAAGTTCCTTTTAAGCTTCTGGAAATGAGATTCAGCATTGATGAGCAAAGAAAATTGCTTCAAAACAGGAGAAATGGAGGCACATAGATTGGACAATGTAAAAAGATGTAAAGGAGCGATGGCGTGGAATATCAGGAAGACACGGAGACATTTCAATTTTGAAATTAGTGCATGAGAAATTTCCAGATGGTAAGATTATTATTGAACAGACCTAGTTATTAGAGGATCAGAAGAGCCACACTCTTCACTTATTAGAGCTCATGAAATTAAGAAACAGGATAACAAATGCTATATGGAAAATCCACAATGATTTCCCCAGGGGAAAAGAAATAGAAAATTAAGTCTTTTAGTGCTAAAATTCTCAGTTAACACAGGAAAGTGATCTCAATGTCTGCGTCTATCATGAGGAAGAGTTGAGGGAGGAAAGGCTGGTGGTATGGATTTCAGGTAAGTTCTGGTTGTGAAAAAATTGTCCAGTAAATGCTTTTTAGATTCCCGAATCTTTCCCTTCATCTCTAAGTTACTCTGGAGGAAAGACAGACAATGCAGAGTCCAGAGAAATGAGCAGGGGACCTAACACACACGGCAAGGAATTTTGTCGTCTTTTCTGGTGCAATGAGGTGCCAGCATTCTGTAAGTGAGAGAGGAAACGGATCCAGAAATGTCTTAGAAGTCTCTGACAGGAGTGTTGTGAGCTGATGGGGGTGGGAAGAACGGAAGTGCAGAGAATGAGGAAGCTCTCTGGTCATCTGGGAGAGAGGACAGCTGGGACAGAACGGTGGCCATGGACATGGGAAGAGTAAGCCATGTGGAAAATGCCGTGTGGCCGAAGAGGCAGACTTCCGCAGTGGAGTACATGTGACACCAGAGGGGCTCAAGGGTTATCTGCAGGCTTATGTCTTTGCACAGGGCAACAGAGAGGAGCCATTTACTGACCAAGGGAAACATTGGGTTGGCTGTGGGTGACGAAGCTCAGAAGCTGAGTCTCCGGGGTTGGTGAGGGAGTGAGTAGCATCAGGTAACAGTGCTGCATCTGTGTGAAGCTCAGGAGAAGGTTCTCCAGCACCTCCCCAGCCAAGAGTGAACACCATCCTGAAAGAGAACTTTGAACTTGAAAGATGTTTACACTTTCTTTGGAATTTAGGTGACAAACCTCCCTATTTCCACAGTACTTACCTGAAACTGAAATTTAATTGTCGGGTTGAAGTTCCAAGTTGCAGCATGGAAAATGGCCACAACCAAAGCAAACACAACTATTGCTAGCTCCGTAATTAAACGGCCTTGATAGTCTGGCTTCTGCTCTGCAATAACCAATGTGCACCTCTTCCAGATCCTTCCATCTGCCAGAATGGACATGGTACTGTGTGTACTTTCTTTTGTGGCCAGGATCTGGCCACCTGGTCTGTCTTATTGTGTATTAGTTGATCATGTCCTGCCAATTATTGATGAGATCAGTCACTATGAAGCAGAATTCATTCCGACTTCCAGAATGAATCCTCCTTTTACTAAGTGAAACAAAACCACTGGCAGCACAAAATAGATCTTTTTAATGTGTGCATCGTACGCCCACAGTTTTGCTAATAGGAACATGGATAGAAGCACTTGAAAACATTAAGAAGGGTACTTCTTAGGAAAAAACAAGTTGGTGTCTTTTTCTTCTCACTATATAATATCCTACCTATCACAAAATAAAACAAGGAAGACTAGGAACTTGCAGAATGTTGTAAGTATCATGTAGCCCTCCATCATCACTCTGAATTGCATCGTACATTAGAAAGGCATTTCCAGGGGCTGGGGTTTAGCTGGGTGGTAGAGCACTTGACTGGCATGCATGAGATCCCTGGTCCCCAGCACCACCTACACACACACACACACACACACACACACGCCTAAAAACAAATTAAAATAAAACAAACGAGCTGAGTTTTTTTTAAAAAAGACATTTTTAGTGCATCTAAGTTATTAAACTTCTCAGGGTAGAAATCTGAAACTCAAGCTATGCCAAATTCTGAGCTTTGAAAGGAATTCTGAGAGACCTTGAGGTTGCGGTAATAATTCTTGAAACAGAATATTTGTGATAAGGGGAGAAAATTGAATCATTCAAAGGGGGAAAGCACATGTTTATTGAACAATACCGAGCAAAGCCCAGAATCTTAAACCGGGTACACGCTCGCTCTCTTCCCGGCCGCTCTCTGTGCTGTGGTCCTCTGTCTGTGGGCCCCTCCTTGGTTATTTGCTGGGTTCTTTCAGCAGACATGCTTTTCCTAAGCACTCACACTTCTGCATCTTGTCTGCCTTCCTCTGTGGGAGACTCATTTGTTTGGTTCTTCTCCTTTGGCTCATTTCAAATCTGCATTCCTAAAAAAAATCTACTTGGTCCAGTTGGATACGCCTGATGCAACAGAGCTTTCTAGAGGCCAGCTTCCGGTGACAGTTTTGGCAACCCAATTTAGGGGCTGTGATTCGAAATTTACCTTTAGAAAGGGGAGTGAGTAGAAAGGAAACCTCGTAGTGTTCTTTAAGTGAAACATCTGATATCAAACTAGAGCCGTCCAGTGTCAGAGTCTGTATTTTACTGATTTTTTTACCTAAACACGTTGTCTCTCTGTGGGATATTCTGGTTAGTCTTGAGTATTTACTTTCCTCTTCCAACATGGTAATAGGGTTGTAGCTCTTCACACGGCCACGCTGCTGAAGAATGAATTCCCCAGTGTTTTTGTGGATGACTGTGGCAGTGTGACAGATTCTCCCCAGTAGAGGGGACGTGGTGAATTCCTGTATACATCACACCGCACTGTGATGGTGTGACTGAACAACTCTTCAGCTTTCTGATGGTGGGAAGGGGGCGCCCATTCACTAGACAGCGCACTAAGAGACCGGGTGTAGGCGATGGACAGCTGCAGGGAGCCAAAGCCTGGGTCAGCCAGTGGCCACAAGGGTGAGAGCCATGACTGTTGCCAGGCTGGATGTGCGCTAGGTCTGAGAGTCGATGCATCCTCCTTGGCTGTTTCCTGCCTGTGACAGGTTTGTCAGGACGTGACCCTGCATTAGTCAGGGAACTTCTGCAATAGAACGGCCCTGCCCTGCATTCACTGAAATATGAACTGGGGTCCCCTACCCAGCGCTGTCACTTCCAAAGTCTCCAGTTTCCCACCTCCTCCCTGCTCCTCCGTGCAGTCTATCCAGACATCGGCCTTATGTGGCTGCTTCCTGGTGGCTGTTTCGTGGGGTTCAGACAGATGCAACTGCTACACTGGACTCGCCCCAGAGACTCCAAGACCCCACCCAGTGCACAGCTATGCCCGTGGCCGCCTGTCTGTCCTGACGCAGCTCAGAGAAACTCGAGCCTGCTCTATGCCCACCAACCAGGGTTCTCGGGGACAAGCAGGCTTGGTGACGCCTGGACTCCTGCAGAGATTCAGCTCTCGCCCCTGGCTCCCTCCCTGGCTGCCACCTGCTGATGGAGCATGCAGGTCTCTGTCATGGCGTCTTGGCCCTCTAAAGAGCCTGCCTTCCTATATGGGACCTGTAAGTTCAACTCCTTCCCTCATCTCCTGTGTTTTGTTTGCTGCCTCTTCTGTGTCCCACCTGGCGGACACACCAGAACCTCGCTCTCCTTCTGGCCCGGACACTTCTTGAAAGTGGCTATCCAGGTAGGAATACACTGGACACAGATCCACCAAGAGCCACAAGGGCATCTCTCTGCCAGTGTCAATGAATGTTCTGGGATAAGGACCCCAGGTCACAGGTCAGACACTTAGGCATCAAACCTCCCCCAGAGTAAAGGCATGTCCCAAGACAGGACTACTGTATGCATCCAGGATGGCCTTCCACAGAGTCCCAGCCGGACAGCCCAGAGTTCAAATTCAGTCTCAGAGGAAGAAATCAAGACCAAATTAGAGGGAAATATGATAGAATAGAAGAGATACGTGGAATCTCACCCGAGATACAATTCTGCGTGTACTCTCCCCTTGCCGCTGGCTGCGAGGTGCTGGAGCCAGAGACGCTGTCTTGATCCCATGACTAGACCCCTCGTTAGGATGCAGAGCCGCCCCCCACCCTGGATCAACTGCCTCAATAGTGCCTGAGAGGGAAATAAATGTCTATGTTCTTTATGTCACTGAACTCGGTGTCTAAGGAGAGTGCGCATTAGTACCTGAAAGAGGATCTTAAGGTAAATGTGTATAAGAATTGGCTTAGCAAGCAAGTATTAGATATTGAGAATATAAAAAATGTTACTCATTGGAAATCCAGGGATCAAGTCTGGAGATGTTACTCGGTCGCAGAGGTTTTCCTGGAGTAGGCAAGGCCCTGGGTCCCACCCCAGCACTGGAAAGAGAGAGTGAGCAAGGGAGGAAAGGAGAGAGGGGGGTGCAGGGGAAAGGAAGGGAGGGCAAGGAGGATAAGGAAGGGTTCCAGTGAGCCTTATGATCCAGTGGTGCTATGACCCATCAGCCAGATTTGGTAAAGCTCCTACCTCTGATAATTTAGAAAGCCAAAATCAGATGTCAAGAGGGTCCATAACTTTAGTGGAACCATCAGAAAATGCATGATATTGGTGTGCACTAGCTGACGGTTTGCAGCCTTTAAACAGGAGAAAAATAGAGAATCTCTAATGAGGGAGTGTCAGCAAAGATGGAAGAAAACATGGTCAGATGGGGAAATTCTCTCTCTGCATGGTTTATTTAGGTTTTCAGCTACAGGTAGAGAATTTTGAGCTTCATGATGTTGGAAATTCAAGGTTGCGAGACCCTAAACACAAAGAGTGAGTATTGAGATGTGAGCCTCCTGGGAGGACTTTGTCTAGCTCAAGTCACCTCGGCTAGAGGAGGTCCCAGCCCAGACTGTCAGTCAGATGGAGGGTGTTGCTTTTCAATCCCTGTGGTTTCCTGAGCCCCAGGGTAGTTGCTATTGAACTGAGGGAAAGGGATGGGCCACTTCACAGGCCAGTATCTCAAAAGGACTTGGGCAGGTTTAAGATCTACGACTAGACAAGATCTGGACTGCGATAACTTCTGATGACACTGACTGCAGGCTAGCCCACAGCTGGAAGCCCAGTAGTCTTGAGGAACTTGTATTGGTGAAGGCATTCCATGCTTGAATTCCGAATGTTCACGGTTAACCCACCCTAAATGAACCCCGAGAAAGCCTGTGAAGCCCACTGGGCATGAGGATTTCCCAGTGCACAAGACTGGCTCCCCTGATCCCACCGAGGAACCTGGATGAGGGGGTGCTCCAAGGGTGGGAATGGAGGCCAGCTTCAACTCTTACTCCACGGCCTTGAGAGTCTTCCTGACTGCGGCTTCTAGGTTTCTTCCTCTTCATTACTATTCTGACTGCTTGTTCTGTTCATCTCTCTCTGAGTGGGAGTTGGTGGCTCTCCGATTTCTTTTCCATTATTGAATATAGAGGACGAGGATTATTGGTAACTTGTTTTGTACATGGTTAGATTTGTCACACCATGCACTCTAATTGATGTGCTAAGATTGTAAATAATGTTTGTTAAATGAACAACTGAAGCCAACAGGCATTATCGGGAGGAAAAATGACTTGAAATTTGGAAATTGAGTCAGAGGCAGAATGGCAAAATCAGGTTCAAACTGGGTGCGAGGAATTACGACCACCAACTGGATAAGATATTATGTAAAAATACATAAAATATATGAAAAGAAATATTTTCTAAATGCACTATCAACACACAGGACAAATAGTTCTTTGTACAGGTAGAGAATAGTCTGCCATGCCGAGCGTGGTGCTGCGCTGTGAGCCAGACACACAGCTTGGCACCGGGAACCTCTGAGGGCTGCAAAGCTTGCCCTTGAGGGGCTGACTGGGGCCTGGCTCCTGGGAAGAGTCCAGAAGTGGTGGCAGCAGCATCTTCATCCCTCCCCTGAATGCAGACCAAGCTGCCCTGGTGGCCACCTAAAGCCACAGCTGTTGGCCAGCTCTGAAGTCAGGGAGCAGGAAGGAGCAGAGGGAGCCCTCAGCCAAAAGATCTGAGCTGAGCATGGCTCTTTGTCTACACAGCCAGGAGGTCATGCGGGGCCAAGGAGTCGGCCCTGGTTCCCGCCGGAGGGTCTGTTCCTGCCCAGGAAGATGAAGGGGGAGTATGTGAACAAATGAGCGGAAATACTTCTTTGTCCAGATAACCCTGCAAACCAAAATTCCAAAGGAGAAACAGAATGCTGATAATACAGCCCCAAAGTTCTACAACCAGAACCTTGACTTAGTTCACATCAAAATAATATATGGAATAAATTGAAATTTAAAAGATTTTAATAGACAAATAAACATGGCTTGTATTCATTGCCAGATGATGTTCTGAAACGTGTCTACATTGTGACATGGCTAAATTCAGCGAATTAGCATAGACATTACCTCATATATTTATAATTTCAGTGGTTAGGAACACTGAACATCTTCTCCTTTAGTGGTTTTTCAAGAATGCAATGCATTGTTGTTCATCATAGTCATCATGGTATAGATTAAACCTTTTGAACTTATCCTTCCTCTCTGACTAAAATGTTATATCCTTTGACCAAAATCTCTCTAACTACCATCCTCTTAAATTTTTAGAAACATATTTAGGGCCTCAACATCATAAACTAAGAAATTCATGCCATCTCCAATGTCTTATTCATAAGACATTATGAAAATTAAGGCATAAATAAAAAAAGAAAAGATGTCAATTTAAAATAGTGAGTATAATCCCTGAAGTCTACACTTGTCCCATTGTTGGGGAGTACTTTATTGAGAGCCAACAGCAGGAGAGAAAATAGGGGAATGTATTAGAGCAATGGAAGAGCTTCCTAGAACCAAACCTGGAGGTGCAGAGAGACGCAGGTCATCAGCCGACACCCTGAAGCAGCCTCAAGAAGCGTGAATCGGTTGGCTCTTCAGAGGAAGTCAATAGGTGTTTCAGGAGACAAGAGAGAGTGATAAAGAAAGGAAAATAATCAGAATTTATCTAGAATAGAAAACAAGAATCCTCAAAATAAAAGCACATTCTGATTATTATGCAAAGGAAAAAAACAGAGACATCACAGAGCGTCTGAAACACACCGAAAACAGAAGGAAGGATTTCAAACGCTAACAAAGAAAAAAGACAGACTGCCCATGGAGTAACTGGAGGAGACTGTCTATGGTCTTGTTCTATCCAGGAGTAATGGATGCCACCCGAAAATGGAAAATACGTTAGAAGTGCTGAAGGACCATATTATTGTCCAGGAATTGCAGAGTTTGGAAGGTTAACAACATTAAAGAGTAAGAGCAAAATTAAGACTTTTTTTCAGGGGGTGGGTACTGGGTATTGAACTCAGGGGCACTCGGCCACTGAGCCACATCTCCAGTCCTATTTTGTATTTTATTTAGAGACAGGGTCTCACTGAGTTGCTTAGCGCCTTGCTTTTTACTGAGGCTGGCTTTGAACTCGTGATCCTCCTACCTCAGCCTCCTGAGCCTCTGGGATTACAGGCATGTGCCTCGCAAAATTAAGACATTTTATAGCATAAAAAGTTTGTGAGCCAGGTGCAGTGGCGCACACCTGTTATTCCAGCAGGAGGATCGTGAGTTCAAAGCCAACCTCAGAAATTTAGGGAGGTTCTAAGCAACTCAGTGAGGCCCTGTCTCTAAGTAAAATATTAAAAGGGTTGGGGATGTGGCTCAGTGGTTAAGTGCCCCTGGGTTCAATTCTCAGTATCAAAAAAAATAAAAATGTTTGTGAATCATGAATTCTAATTAAAATATCTACGAAAAGTGTACTTCCACAGGGGGGTAGTGAATTCAAAGAATAAAATGCAAACAAAATAAGATCAACAATGAAAAAAGAAAATTTCATTATAAATTTAACTTACCATAAAACCCCATACAATTTCTATATTTGTTAAAATAAGGCAAATCTAATATGTCTAGTAAGAATGCGGAACAACTCGACTGATTTTTAAAGCATAGTAAGGACTTTGTCATTTTCAGGAATAGAAAAAGAAGGCTAAGTTGCTGTGGACTTTGTTCAAGTTTAAACTAAAATATGTAAGTTTAAAATTAATGGTAAATACTTTTTAAAAAATCATGGATTGTTGGTGGGAGAGAAAATTGTTACAATAGGAGAAAAACTGGCGATGGGCACTGAAGCCACACGTGTTCACACCGATGGCACAGTTTCCAGGGCTGGTATTTACTTCAGGTGAGTGTGACATCTTATAGGTGGCCTAAGAATCTTCATGTGCCTTAAGAGCCCCAAAGTGGAAATGGCACAGATGTTCAAAAGTACTAGAATAAATAAGTCATGGCATATTCATCAAGCGAAATCCCACAGGATCACAGAGAAGAAACCTGCTGTGACTAACACAGGGACTAACACGCACCGACGTCAAAGCCCAGCACTGCATCCTCACCCCATGCTGGCCAGCTCCGTGAATCACTGTGGACACATGCAACTGGGGTTCTGACCCACAGAGGAACAGAGGAAGGAAGGAAGAGGGGAGTGAAACAGGAGGAGAGAGAGGAAGGGAGAGAGGGAGGAGAGAGGAAGGAAGAGAGAGAGGAAGGACGGTAGGAAGGAAGAGGAGGGGGAGGAAGGTAGGAAGGAGGGGAGGAGGGACAGCAGTAAAGTGGTCTTTGTATTATAGCTGGTTTTTACTGTTTGTGCTGTTTTACAAATATGTGTTCAGCACAGGGGAACTGTGGCCAAACTTTGTTTGAATAAAGACAAACTCTATGCATATCTTTTTCTTGGATTCACCACTAACTTGGTGAGTTTAATGAGTTTAAGTCCATATACAAGTATTAAACAAAATATACCATATATCAAATGTTGGGTAAGCTTATGATTAATATTAAAAAATAGTACAGTATTTTAGAAAAAAACCCAATGGTAACAGTAATAATTATATGTATTTTATTGGACTCACTATGAGCTGGATCTTTCCTCAGCTCGTTGCATACATAATCATTTTAAATTCTGGCACAAATACTATTTTTATGAGCATTTATAATATTTATTTTTAAATAATTATGACTGAGCACTCAGAATCTTAACACTCACAAGCCCTGTATAGCATCTGTCATTATTTCCATCTCCAGTTTATGATGATGGCATGAATTTTGGGAAGATTCAACAAAGTGTATATGGGTCATGTGATTTAATTTTGAGATCCTTAAATTGGACTTCAGTAAAATAGAGGGTCGTATTGCATCTGATTCCTAAGGTCGACTCACATTTTAGAAGACTGAACTACATGCAATTCTAACCCTACCTAGATTCATTCACATTTGTTCTTTAGTCACTATGATGTACCATCAAACTGAGACCATCTGCTGGGGACAATTCGGAGACTATCACTCTTAGTGGCCAGTCCTGTGCACATATGTCCCCATCCATGCAGGATGGAGCATCAGCAGAGGGCAGTGTGACTCCAGAAATGAACATGGAATCCGCCACCTAGAGCTGCACAGGTGTCTCCCGCAGGTGTGACTGCATGGACTTCCTGCTTCATTTGGGGAAATCAAGTGTAAACATGTGGATCCATGTGCCTTCAGTGAGTGATTAGAAGTCAACTTATGATCAGTACTATATCTGTTGTGGCAACATTTTTCAAAATATTTCAGTGAAAACAAAAATTTAGAGTATCTAACCAGCTTGCAGTTGTAGAGCTCAATACAGTTTGAGTTCCTGTTCAAAGAAATCAAATTACTCCAATAAGAATAATGAAGTTGGTTGTTTTCATCAAATAAGACTATTCATATTAGCAAGATAAATTTACATATATCTAGAGTTTAAAATTCAAACTAGCTTAACTTTTGTTTGAAACTTAAATTTGTTGTTCCTTCAATTTGTATCATCTATGAAAGATTTAAAATGAGGGAACACAAAAAGCAAAGCTCTTTTTAAGGTTGTATTCCAGAGAACTTTGTCAAGGTGTTTTATGTTAAATTGGGGGGACAATGCATGTTGTTCCCATTGTCTTCTTTGTTTTATAGCTTTAGTGAGATGTGGTTTGCTTGCAATATAATCTACACTTTTAAAAGGAAATGGTTGAGTAACTACCCCAGGGAGGAGCACGTGGATTAAGTTCTGGAAGATCTCCCTCATTCCTGAATGTTACTTCGTCCTTTTGGAATCATCCAGTGCATCCTCCTCTGTGACTGGTTTGTTTTGCTGAACGTGCTTTTGAGATTTATGCGTGTCGTGACCTGTGTTAAGAATCTGTCCTTACTTATGGCTGAGGGACACGCCCCTGTATGAATATGCCACAGTTGTTGAACTTTTGGATTCTTTCCATTTAAGATTTAAGGTGCCAATTAAGAATTGAGGTGCCAAGAGCATTCACTCCAGGATCATTTATTCTGGCTGGATGTGGATTTTAATGTCTTTTTGATAATTACCTAGAAGTGGAATCCCTGTCTTGTGGAAAGAGCTCACTACCTTGATGAGCAGCTGTCCAGGTGTTTTGTATTTCTGCAGCCTTGTATTCCACCAGCAAGGCAGTACAATTCAGTTACCTGACATCCTCATAGACACTTAGTATTGACAATTATTTTAATTTTTGCTATTTTATATGTGTTAGTAGCATTTCATTGTGTAATAAAATTACATTAATTTATTTCATTAGTAACTCCTTGATTAATGATATTATGCATCTTTTCATTGGGGCCATTTGTTTAGCTTCTTTTGTGAAGTGTTCAAACCCTTTGCATAGTTTTTTACAATTTTATTTTGGGGAATATGTATTTTGATTGAATTTCAAGAATTCTTTATGTATTCTGCATACATGCTCAGGCATAAATATTGTAAATTTTAAACCTGTATCCCAGTTGTAAGTTCATTGTCATTTGTAAGTATTCTAGTTATTTTCTCTCAGTTTGCTGGCATGACTCTTCATTTTCTTAATAATGTATTTAAAAAAACAGAAATTAATAATTTTGATGAAGTCAAATTTATAAAGACTTTCTTACTTGGTTCTGGGAATTTGATGCTTTCATTTAAAAACTTTTAAAAAATCTTTGCTTACTGTATTGTCATGAATATTTTTTCCTATATTTTCTCTAGACCATTTAGAGTTTGGGGTGTTACACTTAGGACTGTGACTTATTTTGAGTTAATTCTTGTTCAGTAAAAATTGAAATACATTATCCTCATATGGCTATCCAGTTGTTCTAGAACCATCTGTCGAAATGATATTTTCCCATTTGATCACTTTGGCACTGTTTGAAGATCTCAATAGACTGGTCTGTTTCTTCCCTATCTATTTTGTTCCAAGGGTCTTTATTTTTATCCACGGGCCAACACCATACTGTCTTAATTATGTAGTTCTATGACCATGACCCTCCACCAGGGGTGACATGTGGCAATGTCTGGTAACATTTTTAGTTGTCACAGTTATCAGGTGTGGAGGATGCTACTGGCATCCAGAAGACAGGGCAGGGCTGGTAGGAAGGACCCCCAGTGCATGGGACTGCTCCCCAGGAAAGCAGTCTAGTCCAAAATACTGACAGCTTCCAGGTTGGGAAACCCTGCTTTACAGCAGTTTCAAAACCCAGTCAGTGTAAATCCACCACTGTTGTTCAGTTTAAAAATCATGTTGGTTATTTTAGGCTTATTGCATCAAATTTAAATCAATGTGTGCATTTCCAAGAATGAAAAAAAAAAAAGCCTCTCGGGATTTAAATGCAGATTTTATTAAATCTGTAGGTTAGTTGAGAGGAATTTACATTTTTCTAACAGGGAGTCTTCTCATTAATGAACACCATCTCTCTCTCCATATATAGAACTCTTTTTCTCAGCCAGAGAATTTTACCTTACAATGTGTAAGCCTTGCACATGTTTTATTAGATTATACTAAATGTTTTCTCTCTTTTGGGCTGTTAAGGACACATTTATTTTATTGTATATTATTTAACTTATGAATAGTTATATCTATTTAAAAAATACAATTGCGTGTTCTGAATTGATCTGTAATATCTGACTATAGTAAATTCACTTTTGATTTCTAAAACCTTTTAATGTAATTCTTATGATTTTAATGCTGTTTGAATAGCAAATTATTTCCCCTTTTCAATCTCTTTGCTTATTGTCTTCTCACCTTTCTGTGCTCTACTGAGACCTGTCATTCAATATTGAGACTGAATATTATCTTGCTCTTGAGTTTAGGAGAAAGCATTTGATTCTTCACTGTGCAGTATGATGTCAGCTGTAATATTTTGTAGATGATCTTTATCAGATTTAGGGAGCATCCCTCTATTTTCACTTGCTGGGAATTTTTATCTTAAATGATAGCTTGATGTTGGCAAGTGCTTTTTCTCCATTAGTCGAAATGATTGTAATCTTCTTATTTATTCTCTTAACATGATTAATCACATCAATTTTATTTTTAATATTAGACCAGATATGTATTCCTGATTTGGTCATGACGTATTACACTTTTTATACAGTATGAGATCGAATTTGCTAAGGATTCTGTGTCTATGAAATCTGAGGATTCCTTTTGCAGTAACCTCTTGGTCTGCTCTGGGACCGGGTAATGCTACCTTCTTGGTGGTTATTCTCCTCTCTTTTGCTTGTAGATGTGTTTGTACAAGACTGGTGCTGCTTCTTCCTCAATGCCCAACAGAAGGCTCCCAGGCCTGGAGGGTGTCACTGAATTTGCACAAACACATATATACATTCTTCTCAGATTGTCTACTGCTTGTTTATAAGTTTTGCTCATTTGAATCTTTCATCTGCACTTTTCAGGCACAGATTTGTTCCGTTTTCTTTAAAAAGAGCCTGACTCTGCTCTCCGTGTTTGAAAGTGGACAGCTTCAAACCCGCCAGGTGGCCTTTGCCTTCTGTCCCAGGGCTGGGCGGGCCAGGCTCCACCTTGCTGTCCATCAGAGTTTCTAACCCACCTGCAAAACGCTCTTCTTGTCCTGGCCCCATCCACAGCCACAGCAGAAGCCCACGTCAGTTGCATCCTCTCTGAAAGCACTTTCAGGTCGCCAGGGGCCTGTGTCACTGAGCTCAAGGAGCCCCATCCTAAGCGACAAGCACGTTCAACATCCTCCTGCGCGTGCACACCACAGTGCCAGCCTGGTGTTGAGTCCCCTGCTTCAGAAAGTGCTCCTAACTTAGTCACCTACTTTTAATACCTGGTAAAAGGTATTATAGTAGTGCCATTTATAATGGTGCCACTTTTTCAGTTCTCATGCTGGCCATTTTTCTGAATCCATCTACTTAGAGATTAACAAATTTTATTGATCATTTTTTTTTTTTTGGTTTCTCTGTTGATTTTTTTTTAAGTTAACTTATTGCCACATTTTTATGCCCAGCATTTTTAAATTTGCAGTTCAAATTAAACTTCTCTTTCTTATAACTTTAGGAATAATGTAAATTTTTAATTTTAGACTTTTTTCTGACAAAAGCAGTGAATGGCTTCAGAGAATCTCTATATAGCACTTTAGCATCACCTCAAGGAGTCTGTTACACTGGATATTAAATATCACTCCACTCAAGTTATTTTCTAATTATCTGTAACTTTTTAAGAACTGTAGGCAGGTCAGAAGTTAAATAGTTGTTTAATTACAGAATATTTGGGTATTTTCCATATAGGATTTTGAATTTTATTATAAATATATTTTATTTTTTATCTACAATATGGAAACTCCCAACAGTATTCATAAATTGCCCCTCCTTCCTTTATAGTAAGATATCTACTTTATAAAATCCACAATACATTACATTCATTTTTACTTTATTAAGTATTTTAAAATGTTTTTTTTTTCTTTAAACCTCTTGTATTTATCATTTTGGATATTTTTCACTGTATCCTGCAGATTGGAATTTTTATGTAAGATACTTTCCCTTCGAATGGACCATGCAGTCACTTACTTATGTATCTCCCTAATCCTTCTCCCCATCCGCCCTTGGCTTCGCTAGGCAAATCCGGAACGGCCTATGCTCCAGGCCTACTTTACCTGCTTCGCTAGCACCGGATCACGACCTTGTCGGGGCTCCAGGAAGCCCGTGTGTTGGGCTAGTCTTCCCAGTTAGGCTTTTTTTTTTTGGCCTGGCCTCATGATATTTCGCCTGCAAATATGCAGCTAAGAATTCAGGCAGAGCCTTAAGGGAACTCTGGGCAGATTGCTTGAGCTCCCTTTTCTGTCACTGTGGCACGGTGGCCCCTGCTATCTCACTGTGGCACGGCGGCCCCTCCTGGAAGCCCCACACGTCAAGCTCCCTGCACGGGAACCAGGCTCTCCTGTCCACTCCTGTCCAGCTCTGTCCTCTGCGGGAGCGCCCTCCCTGCGCCCTGGCTGTGAGCGGTGCGTGCCCAGGAGGAGAACTGGGGAGGCACGTACTGACTCACCCTTCCTGGGCGATACCGTAATTTCCTGCTATGGAGGAGAGGAGGTATAGAACTTCACTCCATCACTTACAAATCAGAAGCAGGGCCGCCGTAAATTTTTTGATGAATTTACAAATTCTTTCTAGGCTCGATTCTTCCCCAGTGGAACGCGGTTTGATGGACTCCAGATGCTGCCACTCTAGAAAGACCAAGTTGTCCGACCTTAAGGGGCTGCGATGATGGATGACTGCCTCCTGGAGAGAATTTCCAGACTGTCCTTTTGAGTCATCGAACAGCAGCAGGCAGCCCATTGGGTCTTTGCCGGATGTTTTTCTTTACGTATTTTATATCCAGATTGTTCCCATTGTTTCTGTTCAGAATTCGATGCCAGGTTCGTTCACCTGTGATGGAAAAAGTGCATCTCCCTGTCTTTTGTTTTTGTTCTAGAAGAGATCCTTTCATAAGGATCCCGATCGGAGCAGCCCAGGTACAGCAGTGACCTCTTCCCTGCTGGCCCCTTGCTATGGGACACTGCCTGACGTCTGCCGCGACCTGCGCAGCGTCAACAAAGGACCTGGAGCTGGGGTGGCTGGAGATGGCTAGAGACAGAGACAAAGAAATCACAGAGACATTGTCAAGTCAAGCTGGGGCCAGGTGAGACACTGCACTCTGATGGAGAACAGTGACCCAGAACAGCTCCGCGGGTTTATTATATAGGGCCTCAGAATCAGGAAGAAGAACTATAGGGGATTGTGGATTGTTCAAGGCTGTGAGTTGTCAGAGGCTTCTTTGTGCTCTAGAAACTTCTGCTGTGGCACCCAGGCAGCCCGTTGTCCTGGGCCTACTGATAACTGTTAGGTCACAGCCGAGAGTCAAGGTTGAAAACATCCTCACCTTTGGCCAGGGAAGGTTCTCAGGCTTGGCTTTTTGCCAACCTCAGAACCAGCCAATGGCTGGGGCTCATCCATCCTCCACAGATGACTATGGTTTTAAGAAGCAAATATCTTTGTCCATAGACTTCCCAAGTCATGAATTAATCCTAAAGTAAAACAACTTTAGCATTTATGTATTTATCCATCTTTTAAAAGAACAAGGTTTGCAATAATTTGCAGTCCCACCAGCGATGTATGAATGTACCCTATTCCCCACAATCTCGCCAACATTTATTGTTACTTGTATTCTTGATGATTGCCCTTATCACACTCCTTAGTACATATCCAAAGGACTTAAAATCAGCATACTACAGTGACACAGTCACATCAATGTTTATAGCAGTGCAACTCACTATAGCTAAGCTATGGAACCAACCTAAGTGCTCCTCAGCAGATATATGGATAAAGAAAAAGTGACATATATACACAATGGATTATTACTCAGCTCTAAAGAAGAATGACTTTAAGGCATTTTTCTGGTAAATAGATGAAACTAGAAAATATCATGTTAGGTGAAATAAACCAATCCCACATAAATATCCAAAATAAACCAATGGTTTAATGTTTTCTCTGATATGCAGAAGCTAATCCAAAATAAGGGGGATTAAAAATAAATAATAAAAGTAAGGGGCTGGGGTTGTGGATCAGCGATAGAGCACTTGCTAGCATGTGCAAGGTGCTGACATGTGCAAGGTGCTGAGTTCACTCCTCAGCACCACATAAAAATAAATAAATAAATGTATTGTGTTCAACTAAAATATTTTAAAAAAGAATAAAGTAAGATCAGAAGAGTCAATGAAGGGGAAAGAAAGGAAGGGAGGAGGGGTGAGATAGGGAAAGTCAGTGGAATGAATCTGTCCTAACTTTCCTGTGTATATATATGAATATTCCACAGTGAATCTCACCATCATGTACTTCCACAAGACACTAATGTAAAAAACTATAAGCAAATAGCAGATCACAGTAGTAGCAGTAGAGTAGAGGGAAGGGAAGGGGTTGAGAGGAAGGGAGGGGAAGGGGAAATACTGGGGACCCAATTAGAACAAAATATATTCCATGTTTTTATAAGTATGCCATAGTATATTCTACTGTCATGTATTAGAACCAATAAAAAAAACCAACCAAGCAAAAAATAACAATATACAAAATACAAAAAAAAAAAAAAAGAATTGAATGAGGTATCGTGCTCTAGAGAAGATCACAAATGTGTCCACTTGGGACAGTTTGATTTCTGGTAAGGAACTGAGTCTGGAGAAGTTATAGTATCTTCTGCATAGTATTGGCTTTTTTCCCCAAAATGTAGCTTATAAAAATGCACTATTATATCAGGATTTGTCATGGACTTTGCAATGGATGGAAGGTATCCTTCTAAAATTCCCATGTTGAAATCCTGAACTCCCAATGGTATGATACTAGAAAGTTGGGCCATGAGGAGGTAATTAGGTCATGTGAGTGAAGCCCTCGGAATGAGGTTAGGGACCTTATAGAGAGTCCAGAGAGGTCTCTCATCCTCTTTCTGCTTCTGAGGACAGAAGAAGGAGATAGCGTCTGCCGCCTAGAAGAGAAATCCCCCAGAACCTGACTGTGCTGGCACTTATGGACATGAATAGAAATAGATTTCTGTTGTTGATAAGCCACCTTGTCTATACTAATTTGTTATAGTAGCTGAAACTCACTAAGAAAGGATTATGCAAAGTATAAGTTCCATCCATGAACGCTTAAACTTGATGATGATAACTATGAGCTTCTCCTTCCTTGTGTAAAAGTAACAGGGTTGGTGTCTTGAAAATGTTGATGATAAGATGAATAGAAAATAACAAGATTTTATAAGAAATAATCAATTAGTTTGGGGCTTTCACTTTGTGACAGAGAATGTACTGCATGTGGGACTAGGAAGACAGTCTGTGATTAAGAATCGGTGATGGTTAATGGGTTGAATTTTCAGATCCTTACAGGCAAACAGAGGCCCTGGCTGCCAGGTCAAGGTATAGGCTATTGCAAGCTACCTCTTTATTTTGTACCAGTTTTTTTTAACATGATATTTATAGAACATGACTTAACATTCATGTATACACAAAAACACAAGTTTACATAATATGAAACTTGTAAAATAACCCTTCTTCAGTAATTTAACCAGGTAGTTTTATTTGAAAGGTGGACTGCTACTTATTAGGAGTTGTATAACAAAGAATTAGTAGTTATACAATAGTAATCTTAAAGTAATAGTCATATTCTGGCACCAAAGGATTTAGGATTATTGATATTTTCAGTACATGGTTTAAGTAAACCAATGAAAATCATATTTGCTTTCCCTGAAGCCTTTTACCACTTCCTGTTTGCATTCAAGGCTGCCTTTGACTACCTTGTGACCCAGTGAGAACTTTTTACTTTAAGCCAAGCTATGCTTTCTTTTCTGTTATTGTGACGGCCAGTTAGCTCTAGTCCGTGACTTTAGATAACTTGAAAGTCTTCCCTACAATACTGTTTTAGTGGAATTGATGAAATATGTGACATCCATATTAGTGAGAAAGATGCATTAGCATCCATCTCTAAATTGTCCTTGGGAGCTTAGAGAGGAAATAGAGAACTGCTAAATTCTAGTCACTTCCTTGAAGTGCAGTTGTGGGCTGAGTTTGGACGGTCACCTCTGCTTCTTAGCAAGCAGAGAATGTTGTTTCTAATGGCCCTTCAACTGAAATGCCTGTTTTTCTGTCCACAAGTTCTTGATTCAAAGGGCCAGGGACTTTGGGGCCCTGCTTTTATTTTGGGAAGTGGCAGGTGGCAGTTCTGGCTAGCTGGTAGCTTTTAATCCTTAGCTTGCTACATTCCAGGCCTCATTGAGAACTACCAGCCAGAACTGTTGTTGTGCTTCCAATAGTCTCCTGTTATGATTTTAGGTGTTCTCTGGTTACAAAAGACAAATGTGAAGCTGGGAACAGGGGTGCTGGCCTGGAATCCCAGCAGCTGAGGAGGCTGAGGCAGGAGGATTATAAGTTCAAAGCCAGCCTCAGCAACTTAACTTAGTGAGATCCTGGCTCAAAATGATAAAAACTAAGAAGGGCTGGAGATATGTCCCAGGAGTTGAGTGTCCCTGGTATCAAAAAACAAGCAAAACAAAAAGTCTCCATTTATTTTGTATCTTGTATCTACCTCAGAATAACATTTGAAAATTTATGGTTTCATTTTAAATCTCCTCTTGAGTCAGCACCATTCTGTTTATGGATTTAGATCTTTGTTCAATCTACTGAGAGGAAAGGGCTATGGAATGGCCTTATGAAGTGTATTTCATATTCTCTTTCCTGCTCTTCCAAGGGTATTTTCCAAATCCTACATGACTGGGGATAATTTCTTCCTAATCATTCCTATCTTGCTACTTCTTACCATGTTTTCACATCTGAGAGGAGACACCAAAGTTAATTTGCTGGTATGTATTTTATAGTACAAGACAATAATAAGTACCTAAAGCAATTCTGAATTATTCAGAACATTTTTGCCTAACATTCTTGAGATTCACCTAAGAAAACTTTATTTATGGACCTCAAATTGGTTGTAGAGCAGAATTTATATTCAGCTTCTATAGAGGAGTCTTCTGGCCACAGGGTTCTTTCCTGAGGAGCAAGAAGCAGGCTGAAGGGGCTGAGGCAGGAGGCAGAAGGGTGCAGTGGGCTGCCCAGGAGAGGGCAGGCGAAGAGGCTGGACCCAGAGGACACCACCAGGAAGGAACAGAGAGGCGTTTGCAGTTGCTCATGGGGTCAGGATGTGGGATTGTGTCTTGAATAGGGATTAAAGGGTCAAGTACTGACTATTGGATACTGTTGCTAATTATCTTTTTCTGACTGTCTTCAAATATGTAGTAGTTAGAAATCACAAAGACTCCTCAAAATGATAATGCTTTTTCTAATTTTTAATTCATTCTCCAAGGAAAACACAATAGCTGAGAATATAGGAATTCATGAAATATGCATGCATTTTGCCAGATGTTAAGGTCTGTAAACAAGTCAGGATGGCGCCTGGCAAATGTTAGAGTCTGTAAACAAGTCAGGATGGCGCCTGGCATTTTGCCAGAGGGAGTGGTTTGTGAAGTAACGCCAGTAAGCCATTGAGTGTGGAGATTCCTTGTTGGTTGACTGCTGTATCTAGTTTATGTTAATTAGATAAGCTGTGTGGAATGTATAAATACATCTGTTGTCCTACAATAACCGGCTCCCACTCCTGCTGTATCAATGTACACAAGTTGTTCGTCACCCCCCGGTTATTTTGCTGCAGCCGGACTGCGGCAGCCAGAAAGATGTGATAGTTTTGCTGTAGACAAACCCATGATGAATAAGAAAGAACCTCTAATATCTATCCCACATGTGCGTTATCAGTGGTGCTTTGTGTCACCCCACCAAGCAGAGGCCAGGAAGCGGCCGTGCAAATCATGACCCAGTCATCACTGACCTGTGCTCTGAACTGAGGGGTCCTCCCCCTCTTTAACAAGTTGACAAGACAAGTGTCTTCTTGACCTTTGAGAGAGAGAGCTAGGCAAGTTTTGACCAATTGTCTTCATACAAATTAACCTTCAGCCCAAAGGATCTCCATCCCTGGTGCTCTGGGGCTGGTTTACCATAATGGAGGCCTAACCAGCTAATCCTCCACCCATCCCCCATGGAGCACTCCCTGATTCGGTTCACCAGACACAAGACAATTCACACCGAAGGAGCTCCAGGAGACAAATCCTCATACAAAGAGAAAGTCAAACATCAAAAGTAAAAGCAAGTGGCTGAAGTAAGCATTTTAGTGCCAAAAAGGTTTACCAAACAGGGCACCATCAAATCAAAACACCAGATGTATGTAAGAAGGAGTTCTAAGATAACAGTATGAATTCTGTACCGAAGCTAAGTGAACCAAGCTAGAGCTCCCATCACTGTTGAAACAGCTGCCCAGGGCTGCAAATCTAAAGGACAAGTGACATTTGGGTGGGAGAAGACTGGGGATGGATCTGGTCACCCTGCCAAGCAAGGGACTTCACAACTACCTTGGAGAAAAAGCATTCACTGCAAAAGAATGAAATCCCTCTCTAAATCTTACAGGGATGACTCTATCACTAACTCAAGTAACAGAGAGCTACGCTGACCAGGTATCACCTCATTGTGCCAACTGCTGATCTAGGTAGGGTGTTGGGGAAGAGACTGTCCCAGGTTGTGTAGTACAGGAGCAAGGGTGTGTTGACAGCTGTGGAATCGCATCTCGCGTTGTTTACAGAAGGACGATGTGTGTTGGTGAGGAGGAAGGAGTGGCTGCCGTAGCCTTACAAGCATGGTTTAATAACTTACTGAGATAGCAGGAGTTCAGTGTCAGCGTGGAAGCGAGATCACTGGAGTCATGGTCTGCCAGCTGGGTGGCTTTCAAGGCCTGAGGTTGTTACTGATTGATTGGCCTTCGGGGACATGTTCACTGAAGCAAGTTGTCATTGCTCAATCAGATAGACTTGAATCCAGTTCTGAGCTGTACTTGTTACCATGGCCACAGAGTGATCAGTGGTGATGAGACAGCTGGAAAGCCAGGCCTGGGGGTACTTTTCTTGCTCCATGGCAATAAAACAATCTGTCTTTTCCCAGAACTTCTTCCCCAACATTTTACATGACAAGCTCATCCCATCTTTGGTGTTTCTAGGTCTCAGATAGCAACTGGTAAAACCAAAGTAGGGCTCAAACCCCAGAACAGGAGTCCAAGTCATTAAGCCGTGCAGTGCTTGTGGCACAGTGCCCGTGGCAGTGCTGCAGACAGTGTGTCTGATCTGATTGGAGTCTTACAGGACCCTTCAGAAGCCCTAGGAGATGGGTGTTGCCCTCCTCTTCCACACACGAGACTGGCACACCAAATGGGAAGTTTTCCCTCTTCATCCCCAGCACACACGCGTACACACGCATACACACCCCTTAACTGCTGTGGAAACAAACATCAGAGCCTCTCGATATTGTGGCCAAAGTCCATGCTCACTAGACACTGAGCCCCCGTACTTAACCAGGGAAATTGGGACTTTCAATGAATATTTACTTAACTGATATTTGGTGTTAGACAATCCATTAGATACTTTATGTATCCTACTCCAATTCTGTGCCTCTGTGGGTTAAAAATTATGTTTACATATGAAATCTGTAGACAACTGGAACAAAGACACACACAGCTTGAGAAAAGAAGAGCCAGATGTATTATTTTGGAATTCATTGCTTGGCCTTATGGTGGGTGAGGACCAGTTTGGTTTCTGTCTTTCTGTTTCATCATCCCCAGAATCCAGCACAACTTCTCCCCATTAAATAAAATTCTGCATAAATGGGAAAACCAAATAATGCTTTGATGTTTAGCGATGGTGATGCCTGTTGAGTTGAATTCTGCCATTGTATTTATGTGAAAAAAAAAAAAAGCAATTCGATGGTTTCCCTGTGCACTGAATCCAGTCCCCCTCTGTGACAGCTGAGAGGCAGGTAGGGGTGCCCACCCACGTGCCCCACACAGGCCCCGGCTCTCTTTGTCAAAGACCGTGGCTCGTGCCCATGCATGGGGCTGGGCTCTCTGTGACGGTCACTTTAGTCTTTGTCAGCTCAGCTTGTCCTGTCCCTGCCATGGTGTCTGCGGCACCAAGTGCTGGTTGAACACGGCGTAAACACACTTGACCTACCAGATAAATGGAAAGGACTGGATCTATATTTGGTAATTCCCAGAGACGCCAACACCTGCAGGGAGGAGTGGGTGGCCTGAAGGATGCTCAAGGAGACAGAGGTGGGTCAAGTCTTCTCGGGGAGGCACCAGGGCTGGGCTGCTGTGTGTGCGTCATCTACCTTACCTCCTCCACCTTAGCTCTCCTCAGGATCTCTGTTCAGTGCTTAGGTGTACATTTACTCACTAATCTTTGCAGGCCAAAATCTATTGGCCACTCTCAGCCTTAGAATGCAGTTGCAATTTCTTAGCTTATGTGTGCATTCTTCCTAGTTGATTCTCATCTCCTGTTCTCACCTCACCCTCAGCAATTTCCACGTATTCGTTGCACTTAAACAGTGCAAAGAGCTATCTGGACTAAGTATGTGTGCCATTCATTCTTCAGGACATTTGCATATGGACTTAATTTTGCCTGAAGAACCTTCAATGCATGTTCAGTTGTTAAACAATTCATTAAATCCATCTAATATAATCTTGCTGATGAAGGTAGTTCTCCACTAATGTTTGGGGTTTTTTAAGTCTTTTTTTTTCTAGTACTGGGAATTGAACCCAGGGCTCTCTACCTATGAGTTCCATCCTCAGATCTTTTTATTTTGTGTCTTGAGACAAGGTCTCACTAAGATGTTTAGGCTGACCTTGGACTTGTGGTTCTCCTGCCTCAGCCTCCTGCACAGCTGGAATTACAGGCATGGCCACTGTGCCTGGGTCTTTTATGCATATCTTCTTTGTACTATGGTTGTTTGTTCATGTGTATCTCTCTGCTGCAAGCTCTCTGAGACAATCTGTCTGTCTATCTGTTGTTTACCTACTTTCCTATCTCATTCTCAGATAATTGTTACCATAACCTGGCAATATGTAGGCATAGAATACATAATTATTTTTATAAAACTAAGTGAATGTAGATTTATTATAACAGAGTATTCTGTTCTGATAGACATTCTTGTTAGCTGACAAGTAACCTTAAAATAACTCATACATTTTGAAAAATATTTTATAGTTTTTTTTATATACTATCCTCTGCCTTTCTATTTGTCTATAAATTGAAAGGCTTCCATCTTTCTTAAGTATTTACCTGTTATCTGTCTGTAGCTGTATTTACACATAGCATGTAATGAAGGTACAGATCCAACTTAATATTTCTAAGTTCAGGTTAACTCCCACCTGAGGATCAGGTGGGGCCAGGACTTCCTCACCACACATTCACGTATGCTCTTTCCACTTTGGGGAAAGCTTCTTAATTTCTAAGTTTACTTAATGAAACCTTTGCCTCTCATTGACAGCTCTGGTTTTTATTTTTCATAACTTCCCTAGTTGACTCCCTTTTTTACAAGGCAGTTCATACCTCTTTTCCATACTCTCGTAAGTTTGACATATCTGGGTGCTTATTTGATTGACACTTTTCCCAAAACTACGTAGCATGGTGGTGACCTTGTATTTTGGAACATTAACTTAACCAGAACCACTTTTACCAGACCCACATTCCCTGCTGTGCCCAGTTCATACCTGGCTGTCAGGGAGCGCTGGGAGGATTTGGAAGATGGTGGTAAAGCAGTGGCCACTTTCCCTGGGAGGCTGGTGTGGAGTTGGCACTGCTCTAGTTCAGACACATTGCTGCTGACCAGGTGGTTTGTTTGGCTGACCCAGGGATTGCCAGACCTCTCAGCCTCTTCGAATTCTGGTCCAGATGCCCCTCAATGGCCAATGGTACCAGCATTTCCTTCATCTCTACCCTGCAACCCAGCTCAGAGTCAGTGAGAAACAGACAGGTATAGAAGTTTGTTTAAAAGTCCGTACCAGGTTGGGGATGTGGCTCAGTGGCACATCCAGGGGCACAGCCAGGGGCACAGCGCCTGTCTGACATGCCGTGGGTTCAGTCTTCAGCACCACCCAAAAAAAGCCCTTATGAGATCTGAGATCTACCGTTGGGCCTTTTTCTACATCTGTCACAGTGGTCTGTGAAACCTGGAGCACCCTTCAAGCGGGGAGTCCTCCCCCTGTGGTTAATGGTCCCCTGTGGTTACTGGTCCCCTGTGGTTAATAGTCCCCTGTGGTTACTGGTCCCCTGTGGTTGATGGTTCCCTGTGGTTGATGGTCCCCTGTGGTTACTGGTCCCCTGTGATTACTGGTCCCCTGTGGTTACAGGTCACCTGTGGTCATTGGTGATGTTGCACAGGTAAACTTGCAGGATTATTCCTGGATATAGTAAAAAAAAAAAAATCCTCGCTAGAATAAACAGATACACACTCATTTGTACTTGAAAAGTCACTAAATACATACTGTCGATTCAACTTAACTGGTTCTATTTCAAGCACGATGTTCTCATGCTCCTCAAGCCTGATTAGTCAGTAACTGGAACAGGGGTGGACGGGTTCCTGGAGACGGGGATGATGAAGCCACAAGATCAATGTCTCCTTTCTCCTGATTCAATCGCCTCTGTTTCCATCTGCCTCTAATGGCAGTGAAACTGCACTTATCCTTTTAAAATCGATTTAAGTTTAGATACAAGTCGACTGTGCTTTAGAGGGACTGTGTGTGCTGCCACCGGGCACGCTGCTCACCACGTTAAATTCGTTCATGAAATGCAACTTCGAAAATCAAATGGGCATTTTAATGAAGGACAGAGCTTAAGACAGACTTCTACTGAATCTGTAATGCAAATATGTAGCATTTTTCTTTTGGAAAAACATGGGGAAGAACTTGAGGAGTAATTTTCTTTGAAATTAATGCCATTGTGGTGAATATTTTCATCACCACAACACTTAAATCAAATTAGAAGTGTTCTTAATATTAAACATGGAAACTGGAAATAGTTTGAAGCACATAAACACAGGTATCAGTGGAATGTCTGCTCTTGGCTAATGAAAACATACATTTTGGTATATAAAAGAAAAAATCAGTAAATATTTGCCAGGTTCAACCATCTTTTCCAGAAATATATGGAACAAGTATTCAATGGGGCCTATTTCTATGACCCTATCTCCCACTGAATAGTGAACTTAATGAATGACCTTTGCAAATAAGTGGCTGATCTACTTAGCCCATACCCAGAGTAACCCTGCCCCCGAGTCTCACAACTGCCCCAAGGAGACCGAGACAGAAGCCTGGGCTAGTAGTACTTTAAAACATCTTCCTGTGATGACTTTCCCTTAATCAAAAGGAGGGGCTTGTTGTTGAGCCTTCTAGGGAAGGTGGATGTACAAAGAGAAAAGAAATGATTCTTATTACTCTTTGTTTGGGGGGTTTAAATTTTCCCTATTTTCAGGACACCTCAGGCTAATATAGCAACAATGATGGTGATTGCCATTTTCTGTGAAATATGCCCAATACTCCATGTTGGTAAACAAGAGGACGCCTTAAAATTTATTGATTTTATAAAAGGGGTCAAGATTTGATATCAAAACTAGCTGGCAAATTTCTCTGGTCTTAGTTAACACGTTAAATCCATTTTACAGAGGACACCCTCGGATAAGGTCCAGGAAGTCCTAGGATGATGGAAATCTCGTTGTAGACGGGTGGACTTCTGCTGAAGGGCGGCATCATAGCAGTGCTGTGCTCCAGAGTCTTGGCTTCTAAATATTTGGAATTTGTATTTGAAAATCAAGAGTAATTTCTAAGCATCTTCTCCTAAGTCTAGGTTAACTGATAATCGAAACCTAAGCAAGTGCTCCGTGCTGGTACTTTATTTCATTACTGATGTTGAGTTCCGGTGGAGTTCCTCCAACTTCCATTGAGAACAGGGTTTCTCAGGGGGGAAGTCACCTTTTACAGACGGGACCATCTGGGGTCTAGCTCTTACCATGACCTTGTTCCACATTTAAATAAATGACTGCCACTCATTTATTTTCTCACCCCACCCACAGCAGCACTGCAGAGCCTTTGTCTCCCCAAAATCACCCTCTAGTCTCTGGGTCTCCTTGACAGTGGTCCCCTCCCACTCCATCATCGCTCACTGATCCTTTCCTTCCCTCTTCTGAGAACCCTCTTAAATCTGACTTTTAATGGTGTTGCCCTTACCAGCTTTACCAGCTGTCTGCTAGAACTTTATTTGCTTACTTACATATATAGTTCAAGAAAGTCTTCATTTAAATTTAGTAGGAATTTCAAATGCAGAAAATCAAGTTAAAGAAAAAATTCTTTGTTTCCAGAAATATGCCAGAAAGACCCTTTAGTTAGGGGAATATACACTAAAAATGTGCTTATTGTCTTGGGGAGTTCTCAGACCATTGTAAGTAGATCAGATGTTCATGTTTCCCTGCTGGAAGGTAGACCGTCTGAGAATAATACAAACGTCTGTCCAGTATCCACTTGTGGAAGCTCATCAGTCATCTCTCCCCCTGTGGAGGGCTAGCCAGGGGCTTCTGGAATAGGGCTAAGGGTTGACAGAAGCCAACTGGGACAGAAACACAACTTCAGGAGCAATTGAGGGACAACCTGGCTGGAGTGACTTCTGAGCCCCAAGGATTAACAACTGGCTAAAGGGGCCCCAGGGCTATGGGATGACATGAGCAGTGAGGGAACTGGGGAGGAAATAAACACTGCGGACAGTGGCGGGGGTGAGGTGCAGCTGGGCCACCCGTCTCCCTTGACCTTCTACTCTTTACCCTCCTCATGTTATTATTGGATGACGTTATCTATTCTTCTCATAATGGTCCCTGATTATGTAACCAAAGAAATCACCCTTTGGCTTCACAGGTCCACCCCGAGCATCATGCTGCTCTGCTTGGGTGCTCCAGAGGTACCCAGTACCCGAGCCAGGAGCTCAGACTCTTCCTAAATGTCTTCCCTTTACCACACCCACATCTGCTCACCTCCAAGGGCTGCTTGTTTCTCACCCTGTCATTTAATTTCCCTAGACTGTCCCAGCTATGGTGGCACTCTTCAAGTCCTGACTGCATCTTTGTGCCCGAGTCCCCTGCCTTTGCCTGCCTTCTGTGCATCCGTGATGTGCACTGTGGCTGCAGAGACCTGCGCAAACTCCGACCCAGCTATAGACATGGTTTTTGTGGCTCTGCATCATTTCAGGGGTTGAGTCCAGAAATTTTCATGCAGCATGTGAAGACGCCCATGTCCTGCTCTCCCCTCATGCTCAGTGTCTCCTGCCACCTCTCCCTGGCCACCCTCAACAAGTACAGTGAGGTGCCTGCATGGACATTTCAGAGAAGCTCAGGAAAGGCCCGTCTTCGCCCAGTTTTGTACACAGTATGGGTTGTCACTCCTCTGGAGGTGGCATGGGGGGAGGACCCCACCAGACATGGTGCCTCCCAAAGGGGCCTGCCTGTGGCAGGGAGGCAGCCAGCAGAGCTGACATCCTGGGATCTGGCTTCTCTCCCTCTCTGAGAGCTGTTTGTTCCTCCTGGAAATGAGGGTGTTCGATCCTGGGCCAGAGGACAAGTGGCAGAGGGGTGAAGGAACACCGTGGGCCAGGTTCCCTCTGGGATTCCTTGTGCAGTCGTGACCCACGGGACCAGCAACTGTCCAAAATTCCAGTCACCGCAGAGCCTGGCTTTAGGGAGCCTGCCTGGGGCTCGACCTCCCTGAATTTTAGGCAAATAAGAAACCAAAATAGGAATGAGTTCATAACAGTTCAGGGTAGAGATCCCCTCTTGAGAACTGGCAGTGTCACGGAGAGGAGGCACCATTTCTAGTATAGCACAGGAACTGGAAGTGAAGTGTCCGTGGAAGCACCTCCCTGGTACTGGCCGGGCACTGATGACCAGAGCCTCAGCCTCACTCCCCCCACCCTCCTCCAGTGACACACCCGAGTATCAGCCCTGGGACGGCAAGAAAGAAACAAAACAGTTAGTCTTTGTGTTCTCTTATATAGAGCTCAGACTCTTGGTAAAATTCTGTGTTATTTTATGTCCTGTTTTCTCAGTGGCAATATTTTGAAGCTTGGGCAATGGAAAAGGAAATGCTTTCTCGTTTCAGGACTTATTTAGAAGATTACTAAGGAAGAAAACACCAAATTTGTTTTCTGATGATTATCACATGTAAGTCCAGTTTTGGTCTGTCCCTTCTCCCTTCACCATACCAGATTCTCTCCTTTCTCCCCAGGTGACATGTTTGTAAACGGTAATATTTCTCTTATGTCTGTGGGTGATTGTGTGGATGACTCTGCACTGACTTGGTATTCACGGTGGTGGCTAAATGGAGAACAGGCCCAGAAAGCAGGTGTTAAGGAGCATTCTGCTGCAGGGCAACAGGAAGTGATCTGTAAACCCGATCACAAGCACCACAGGGGCTTAGGCAGCTGCGAGGCTCTGTAGCCTGCAGTACTGGGTTACCAGCAGTCGGTGGCTAACAGTCAAGCAGCCAGGCTAATGGGGAACGAGGCCGCCACTAAGAATGAAGTCAAGAGGGAAGGAAGGCGCAGTGTCCTGCAGCAGGAGATGGGAGCTGCCTGGAGCTGCGTGGGTCAGGGTCCTGAGACTGAGGCTGGCAGGAAATCCCTCCAGGTGAGCCAGCCATCTGACTCAGGGATCCACGTTGCTGGTTTTATGAGCTGTGCTGTGACTGTCTCTCCTCATCACCTGGTCTTCTGAGGTTGTCAGTGACCAAAGACTCACATAAAGACAACTACTAACCACTGCCTCAGGATGGACAGGGAGGGCAGGCGCCACAGTGTGGGCACGCAGCTCTGGTGAGGGGTGGGCACTTGGGGCAGGAAAAATGGAGTTTTAGGATGAAACTGGATTCTCTGCTTCTGCTGATGGGTGGGGTCTGCACTGAGCTCTGCCTCTGCAGCAGAGAAGTGTCAGCTGACCTCAGCAGCACATCTTCAATGTTTTCTTTCAGGGTTCTTCACCCTGTGTCTGTCTGTCTGTCTGTCTGTCTCTCTCTCTCTCTCTCCCCTCTGTCAGAATGAAATCCACAGACAGGATGAGTGAGTGTCAAAGTGGAATTTGTTTTAGAACAGAAACAGAACTCCTGAGATGCAAGAGTGCCCGATACCAGGTTTCTCCCGTGGAGCGTGCTAGTCTAGGGGTTTAGACAGCACTTGGTTCACTGCTGTTGGTCCAAACTTATGCTAATTGGGGTTTGGGAACATATTAAGTTCTTGATCGATTCTTGAGTCCCAACTTTCATTCACTTCTACCCCACTTCCATTTTTTGGTGGCAGGTCAAGAAGCAGGAGGTTGAAGTTATGGGATGGAGCGCTGCAGCGGGGAGTGGGCTTCTGTGGTAGGCACCTATACCATGCCCAGTCCTGGCCGTGGAAGGGTGATGGGTGGGCTCACCTTGGTTCCCTAGGTGCTGGCTTCCTGGCGCTGGCTCACAGGATCTGTATGGTGGGCTCCATGCAGCTGCAGGCAGTGCTTTCAACCTACCTCGCTGCTCCACCACTGGACAGTAGGCAGCGTGACTGGCCACTGGGCAGCCATGCCAGCAGCATTCCCAGGGTTCTGACTGCCATTTTTCTAGAGCTTTGCAAACTTGCACAAAATTCTTCATCATCGACAAAATATAAAATGTAAAACAGCATCCACCATGAGGTTTACAAACAGTTTACGAAAGTCACCTGGTCAGTTGAGGGTGGAGGAGAGGGTGCTGCTTCCTTCCCCCAGTGGACATGTACAGTTTGCTTCCACATTCCTGTGTGGGTTACGGTATTTGCCACATAAAGCCATGATGACAGCCAAACAACGTAGCCCCTGTGAAGGGCTCACACACATCAGAACGTGGACAGTGGGGCTCCTGAGGGGACTGCAGCTAGCGATGGCTCTACAGTTCTCTACTTTTTCCAATCAACACTTATCATGTGAGAAATTAAATATTAAAGATTTTTTTTTAATTTTTCTTGTTGGTTGTTCAAAACATTACATAGTTCTTGACATATCATATTTCACACTTTGATTCAAGTGGGTTATGAACTCCCATTTTTACCCCATATACAGATTGCAGAATCACATCAGTTACACATCCATTGATTTACATGTTGCCATACTAGTGTCTGTTGTGTTCTGCTGCCTTTCCTATCCTCTACTATCCCCCCTCCCCTCCCCTCCCCTCCCCTCTTCTCTCTCTACCCCCTCTACTGTCATTCATTTCTCCCCCTTGTATTATTTTCCCCTTTCCCCTCACTTCCTCTTGTATGTACTTTTGTATAACCATGAGGGTCTCCTTCCGTTTCCATGCAATTTCCCTTCTCTCTCCCTTTCCCTCCCACCTCTCATCCCTGTTTAATGTTAATCTTCTTCTCCTGCTCTTCGTCCCTACTCTGTTCTTAGTTACTCTCCTTATATCAAAGAAGACATTTGGCATTTGTTTTTTAGGGATTGGCTAGCTTCACTTAGCATAATCTGCTCTAATGCCATCCATTTCCCTGCAAATTCTATGATTTTCTCATTTTTTAATGCAGAGTAATACTCCATTGTGTATAAATGCCACATTTTTTTATCCATTCGTCTATTGAAGGGCATCTAGGTTGGTTCCACAGTCTTGCTATTGTGAATTGAGCTGCTATGAACATCGATGTAGCAGTGTCCCTGTAGCATGCTCTTTTTAGGTCTTTAGGGAATAGACCGAGAAGGGGAATAGCTGGGTCAAATGGTGGCTCCATTCCCAGCTTTCCAAGAAATCTCCATACTGCTTTCCAAATTGGCTGCACCAATTTGCAGTCCCCCCAGCAATGTACAAGTGTACCCTTTTCCCCACATCCTCGCCAGCACTTGTTGTTGTTTGACTTCATAATGGCTGCCAATCTTACTGGAGTGACATGGTATCTTAGGGTGGTTTTGATTTGCATTTCTCTGACTGCTAGAGATGGTGAGCATTTTTTCATGTACTTGTTGATTGACTGTATGTCCTCCTCTGAGAAGTGTCTGTTCAGGTCCTTGGCCCATTTGTTGATTGGGTTGTTTGTTCTCTTATTGTCTAATTTTTTGAGTTCTTTGTATACTCTGGATATTAGGGCTCTATCTGAAGTGTGAGGAGTAAAGATTTGTTCCCAGGATGTAGGCTCCCTATTTACCTCTCTTATTGTCTCTTTTGCTGAGAAAAAACTTTTTAGTTTGAGTAAGTCCCGTTTGTTGATTCTAGTTATTAAGTTTTGTGCTATGGGTGTCCTATTGAGGAATTTGGAGCCTGACCCCACCGTATGTAGATCGTAGCCAACTTTTTCTTCTATCAGACGGCGTGTCTCTGATTTGATATCAAGCTCCTTGATCCATTTTGAATTAACTTTTGTGCATGGCGAGAGAAAGGGATTCAGTTTCATTTTGTTGCATATGGATTTCCAGTTTTCCCAGCACCATTTGTTGAAGATGCTATCCTTCCTCCATTGCATGCTTTTAGCCCCTTTATCAAATATAAGATAGTTGTAGTTTTGTGGATTGGTTTCTGTGTCCTCTATTCTGTACCATTGGTCCACCCGCCTGTTTTGGTACCAGTACCATGCTGTTTTTGTTACTATTGCTCTGTAGTATAGTTTGAAGTCTGGTATCGCTATACCGCCTGATTCACACTTCCTGCTTAGCATTGTTTTTGCTATTCTGGGTCTTTTATTTTTCCATATGAATTTCATGATTGCTTTCTCTATTTCTACAAGAAATGCCATTGGGATTTTGATTGGCATTGCATTAAACCTATAGAGAACTTTTGGTAATATCACCATTTTGATGATGTTAGTTCTGCCTATCCATGAACAGGGTATATTTTTCCATCTTCTAAGATCTTCTTCTAGTTCTCTCTTTAGGGTTCTGTAGTTTTCATTGTATAAGTCTTTCACCTCTTTTGTTAGGTTGATTCCCAAGTATTTTATTTTTTTTGAAGATATTGTGAATGGAGTGGTTGTCCTCATTTCCATTTCAGAGGATTTGTCGCTGATATACAGGAATGCCTTTGATTTATGCGTGTTGATTTTATATCCTGCCACTTTGCTGAATTCATTTATTAGCTCTAATAGTTTCTTTGTAGACCCTTTTGGGTCTGCTAGGTATAGAATCATGTCACTGCAAATAGTGATAATTTAAGTTCTTCTTTTCCTATTTTTATGCCTTTAATTTCTTTCATCTCTCTAATTGCTCTGGCCAGTGTTTCGAGAACTATGTTGAACAGAAGTGGAGAGAGAGGGCATCCCTGTCTTGTTCCAGATTTTAGAGGGAATGCCTTCAATTTTTCTCCATTCAGAATGATGCTAGCCTGAGGCTTAGCATAGATTGCTTTTACAATATTGAGGTATGTTCCTGTTATCCCTAGTTTTTCTAGAGTTTTGAACATAAAGGGATGCTGTACTTTGTCGAATGCTTTTTCCGCATCTATCGAGATGATCATATGGTTCTTATTTTTAAGTCTATTGATGTGGTGAATAACATTTATTGATTTCCGTATATTGAACCAGCCTTGCATCCCAGGGATGAATCCTACTTGATCATGGTGCACAATTTTTTTGATATGTTTTTGTATCTGATTCGCCAGAATTTTATTGAGGATTTTTTGCATCTAGGTTCATTAGAGATATTGGTCTGTAGTTTTCTTTCTTTGAAGTGTCTTTATCTGGTTTAGGTATCAGGGTGATGTTGGCCTCGTAGAATGAATTTGGAAGTTCTCCCTCTTTTTCTATTTCCTGAAGTAGCTTGAAAAGTATTGGTATTAGTTCCTCTTTAAAGGTTTTGTAAAACTCTGCTGTATACCCATCCAGTCCTGGGCTTTTCTTAGTTGGTAGTCTTTTGATGGTTTCTTCTATTTCCTCAATTGATATTGGTCTGTTTAGGTTGTCTATATCCTCCTGACTCAATCTGGGCAGATCATATGACTTAAGAAATTTATCTATGCCTTCACTATCTTCTAATTTATTGGAATATAAGGATTCAAAATAATTTTTGATTATCTTCTGTATTTCTGAAGTGTCTGTTGTGATATTGCCCTTTTCATCCCGTATGCTAGTAATTTGAGTTCTCTTTCTTCTTCTCTTCGCTAGCATGGCTAAGGGTCTGTCGATTTTGTTTATTTTTTCAAAGAACCAACTTTTAGTTTTGTCAATTTTTTCAATTGTTTCTTTTGTTTCGATTTCATTAATTTCAGCTCTGATTTTAATTATTTCTTGCCTTCTACTTCTTTTGCTGTTGTTTTGCTCTTCTTTTTCTAGGATTTTGAGATGAAGTATGAGATCATTTATTTGTTGGTTTTTTCTTTTTTTAAGGAATGAAGTCCAAGCAATGAATTTTCCTCTTAAAACTGCTTTCAGTGTGTCCCATAGATTCTGATATGTTGTGTCTGTGTTTTCATTTATCTCTAAGAATTTTTTAATTTCCTCCTTGATGTCTTCTATAACCCATTGATCATTCAGTAACCTATTGTTCATTCTCCAAGTGATGTATGCTTTTTCCTTCCTTCTTTTATCGTTTTCAGTTTCATTCCATTATGATCAGATAAGATGCATGGTATTATCTCTACTCCTTTATATTGTCTAAGAGTTGCCCTGTGACATAATATATGATCTATTTTTGAGAAGGATCCATGTGCTGCTGAGAAAAAAGTGTAACTGCTTGATGTTGGGTGGTATAGTCTATATATGTCAATTAAGTCTAGGTTATTAATTGTGTTATTGAGTTCTATAGTTTCCTTATTCAACTTTTGTTTGGAAGATCTGTCCAGTGGCGAGAGAGGTGTGTTGAAGTCTCCCATGATTATTGTATGGTGGTCTATTAGACTCTTGAACTTGAGAAGAGTTTGTTTGATGAACATAGCTGCACCATTGTTTGGGGCATAAATATTTATGATTGTTATGTCTTGTTGGTGTATGGTTCCCTTAAGCAGTATGTAGTGTCCCTCTTTATCCCTTTTGATTAACTTTGGCTTGAAATCTATTTTATTTGATATGAGTATGGACACTCCTGCTTGTTTCCGAAGTCCATATGAGTGATATGATTTTTCCCAACCTTATTAAAGATTATAAAGGACATACTAGTTTGTTATTTACCGTTTTGATTTTCTTTTTCTTGGTTGGCAGGGGTGTGAAGACTCACGTCCCCAGGGAGCATGGTCCTCCTGGGCCTCAGGGAGAGTTCAGTTCCCTGTTTCTTTACTGCTTGGTACAACCAGAGCTCCCCGTAACCATGGAAGGGGTGAGCAGACTTCAGACCCAAGGCTCTACTGAGGCTGCAGGGCTTCCACTTCTTCTCCTCCGATTCTCTTTGTTTTATTATTCATACTTTGTTGATCACGTGCATATAATGATTTGTGACGACCTTTTCTTCCAGTCTTGTTGACATACAATTAACAAATGAAGACCATATACATTCATCTGTTAAAGGGCATCTAGGTTGATTCCTTAGTTTGGCTATTGTGAATTGAGCTGTCATAAACATTGATGTGGCTGTATCACTGTAGCATGCTGATTTTAAGTACTTTGGATATATACTGAGGAGTAGGATAGCTGGGTCAAGTGGTGGTTCCATTTCAAGTTTTCTGAGAAATCTCCATACTGCTTTGCATTATGGTTGCACCAATTTGCATCCCCACCAGCAATGTATGAGTGTACCTTTCCCCCTACATCCTCGCCATCATTTATTATTGCTTATATGTATAATAATTGCCATTCTAACTGGAGTGAGATGAAATCAGTTTTGATTTGCATTTCTCTAACTGCTAGAGATGTTGAACACTTTTTCATATATCTGATATGATAGATTGTATTTCTTCTTCTGTGAAGTGTCTGGTTCTTTTCCTTAGCCCATTTGTTGATTGGGTTATTTGTGTGTTTTTTGATGCTAAGTTTTTTGAGTTCTTCATATATCCTGGTGATTAATGTTCTATCTGAGGTGTATGTTGTAAAGATTTTCTCCTATTCTGTAGGCTCTCTCTTCATGTTATTGATTGTTTCTGTTGCTGAGAAGAAGCTTTTTAGTTTGAATCCATCACATTTATTAATTCTTAATTTTATTTTGCTTCTTAACACTTTAGAAGTCTTGTTAAGGAATTCAGTTCCTAAGCCAACATGGTGAAGATTTGGGCCTACTTTTTCTTCTAGTAGGTGCAGGGTCTAATAGAAATAGAAAATAAATAAATAGAAAATTTTGAAGACATCAATAAATTTCTAGAGACATATGACCTACTCAAATTGAATCAGGAGGACATGCCCAATTTAAACAGATCAACTTCAAGCAATGAAATAAAATATGCCATCAACAGCCTACCAACTTGGACTGGGGATGTGGCTCAAGTGGTAGTGCACTTGCCTGGCATGTGCAGGATGCTTGGTTCGATCCTCAACACCACATAAAAATAAAATAAAGATATTGTGTCCTGCCGCAGTCTGGCTGGGCACAAATCACGAGCCACTGAAGCAGGAACAAACTTTATTTTTAAACTGCAGGAAAACACTTCACACAGCTCCCGGGGAATCCTCTCGAAAGCCACGAGGCTTGTCCAGGAACCCCCAGCCGGAAATATCTCTCCCGGAAATCCCTCCTCCTGCACTTCCCCAACCAATGGGAACTCTCAGGGAATCCCCGGAAATCCCCACAAGAACTCCAAAATAGTGGGAGAACTCAAAAGTTGCCGCAGAGGCGGATAGTAATGCCTCGCCTGTCAATCAATACTGTTGGCAAAATGCCAGGGGCCATACAGACTCCGCCGTGGCTCTCAGCAGTGTCCACCTAAAACTAAAAAATAAATATTAGAAAAAAGCCTACCAACCAAGAAAATCCCAGGGTCAGATGGATTCTCAGCTGACTTTCAAAAGAGAATCAACACCAATATTCCTCAAATTATTCCATGAAATAGAAAAAGAGGGAGCCCCTCCAAACTCATTTTATGAGGCTAGTATCACCCTATACCAAAACCAGACAAAGATACATCAAGGAAAGAGAACGTCTGTCCAATATCACTAATGAACATAGATACAAAAATTCTGGAAAATTGCATACAAAAACATTAAAAAGATAGTGCATCACAATCAAGAGGGGTTCATCCCAGGGATTCAAGGTTGGTTCAACATACATAAATCAATAAATGTAATTCATCCCATCAACAGACTTAAAGGCAAGAATCATGATCATCTCAATAGATACAGAAAAAGCATTTGACAAAATACAGCACCCTTCATGTTCAAAACACTAGAAAAACTAGAGATAATTGGAACATACTTCAACAACTCAAGACCTACATCATTCTAAACGGAGAAAAATTGAAAACATTTCCTCTAAAAAGCAGAATAAGGGGCTGGGGTTGTGGCTCAGTGTCGGAGCACTAGCCTAGCATGTGTGTGAGGCGCTGGGTTCAATCCTCAGCACCACATAAAAATAAATAGATAAAATAAAGGTATTCTGTCCAACCACAACCTTTAAAAAATATTTAAAAATAGAAACTGGAACAAGACAAGAATGCCCTTTCCACCACTTCTATTCAACACAGTCCTGGAAACTAGCCAGAGCAATCAGAGGAAAGAAATCAAAGGGATAAGAACAGGAAAAGAAGAACTCACGATCCCTGATTGACAATGACATGATTCTATATTTAGAGGACCCCAAAAATTCCACAGAAAATTTGTAGGACTCATAAACTAATTCAGCAAAGTAAGAGGATATAAAATTTGCTGAGAGCCATAGCCCAGTCCGAATGACGCATGGCATTTTTGCCAGAAGGAGTGGTTGAGAGGTGCCGCCAGCAAGCCATTGAGATGATAATGGTTATGTTAAACTGTGTATATTAGACCCCTGCTGTCGCCTGCTACTTTGGAGTTCTCCCGGGGATTCTCAGAGAGTTCCCATTGGTTGGGGAAGAGGGATTTCAGGTTGGTGGTTCCTGGAGGAGCCAGGTGGCATTCTGGGGAATTCCCAGGAGCGTGTGTGGAGTGTGCTGGTGGAGTTCAGAAATAAAGTTTGTTGCTGCTTCAGTGGCTCGTGATTTGTACCCAGCCAGACTGTGACAAAAATTAACACCATAAATCAATTGTGTTTCTATACATCAGTGATGAATCCATTAAATGAGAAATTAGGAAGACTACCCCATTCGCAATAGCCTCACAAAAATAAAATAAAATACTTGGGAATCAATCTAACAAAAGAGGTGAAAGAATTCTACAATGAAAACTACAGAACACTAAAGAAAGAAATTGAAGAAAACCTCAGAAGATGAAAAGATCTCCCATTCTTGGATAACAGAATTAGTATAGTCAAAATGGCCATACTACAAAAGTGTTACACAGATTTAATGCAATTCCTATTAAAATACCAATAATATTCTTCATAGAAGTAGAAAAAGAAATCATGAAATTCATCTGGAAAAGTAAGGAACCCATCATAGCCAAAGCAATCCTTAGCAAGAAGAGTGAAGCAGGAGGCATCACAATATCAGACCTTCAACTGTACTACAGAGCCATAGTAACAAAGACAGCATGGTACCATAACAGACATGTAGGTCAATGACATGTAGGTAACAAAGACAGCATGGCACCATAACAGACATGTAGGTCAATGGTACAGAATAGGAGACACAGAACAAACCTATATGAGCACAGTTATTTCATACTAGACACAGTCACCAGAAACATTTGTGGAGAAAAGATAGTCTCTTCAACAAACAATGCTGGGAAAAATGGAAATCCATATGTAGCAAAATGAAATTAAATCCCTATGTCTCACCCTGTACAAAGCCAACTCATCCTTCTGTGGAAGGGCGTCTAGGTTGGTTCCATGCTTCGGCTATTGTGAATTGAGCTGCTAGGAACAATGAGCCCCATGCACTCTTGGAAGGAAGCATTGTCCAGGGGTTTTCCTGTATTCAACCACACTTTGCTCAAAGCACATTTTCCACAGAAAATATTCACGATGTGACTTGGGAGAACTTGATCATGCTGTAAAAAGTCTGAAACAATTTTCTAAATGGAGGCCAACAGAGCAATTAAGAACATCATTTACAATACCTTGATAGATTGACAAAGCATCACCTAATCTCAAAAGACTACAATCCTATGGTCAAAATGTTCAAGATTAAAAGAATTTTTTCATTCCTACTACTTAATGTGTCTCAGCTTTCTGCATCAATAAAGTTCTTTGGGACATTTGAAAGCATTCTTGTGCAGTGGTGAGGGCCCATAGACCTAGCTTCTTGGGAGGCTGAAGCAGGAGAATTGCTTGAGCCCAGGAGTTCAGGGCCAGCCTGAGTGACACAGTGGGACCTCCATCTCTAAATAAATGAATGGAATATAACATTAAACCACTTAAGCCAAGAAGGGCTGAAAGTAAATTGATTTTCAAGAATGGAAACACACGGAGGTACCACAGTGGGCCCATTTTATAGAATTGTTCCCTTTTCTCGAGTTCCCACCATTCACATCTGCCTGTCTCCAGCAATAAGGTGGTGGGGAATGTGGCAAAACGCAATGTTCACAGGTCCTCTGCACGGTCCTGGCACATAGGAAGCACTGAATGTAATGTTTACCATTATTGCTGATTTATTTTATTATTACTTTTATTTATTTTATATTACTTTGGGTCGTTAACACATTTTTTTTTTTTAGGCTTTGACAGGTGTGCTTTTAAAATCCACTGAAAGATTTATACTAGAAAAATACAAGAATCTCGGGGAAATCATCTCACACCCCTGATCCCACAACCACAGCCCACCCCCACCCCCCAAGGGGGAAAAAAAAGTCTCCGAAACAACAGTTGAGGTATTTTCACTCCCTGGATCCCACAAATGAAAATTTTGAAACGCGGCATGTCATATTTCACAAATCCAGCAGGTGGCAGGATTCCCAAAGGCAAGTGCTCTGGGGCCCCCGAGGGCAGGCAGTGTGGACTCTGAGACTTTCCGAAATCTCATACTTCCTTCCAGAAAAGTAAGAAATCAAAACAACAAACAAACAATAGTTTAAGACCTGGGAGAATTCCTGGCTGTGTGTCATCTGCCTGCCCTGGCCTGCGGCGAAGACCATGTGGGTGTTGGGAGTCACTCTTCTCCTGGCCTTGGTCAGGTGCTGGGCTGCTTCCTGCCCGTGTCTTGCCACTTCTTTGTCCCCTTCCCCAAGGAACACTGTCTTCGGGAGAGTAACTGGGATATAAAGAAATGGAAATCCCAGGGCTTTGACTTCATTACCAACACAGTCAAGAGTGTGCCTAACAGCGGGACGTGGGTTTCCAGAGGGGCTGCCAACCTCACATTAGAAGTGGCCCAATAGGAGTGGTTTAAAGCGAGGGCACTGCAGGGAGCCACAGTCACCCCCCAAGGGAAGGCCCCAGGGACCGACTTTCTCCACGTAGGCCCCACCTCCCAACGGGGCCACCAGCTGCAGACCAAGCCTTCAAAAAAGGGGCTTTTGGGGGACAGTTAGTATCCAACCCGTATCTATGATTTTGCTCACTGATTACAGAGGACGGAATGCTACGGGTTTCCTAGTCGTCTGCCATAGTCTTTGTCTGAGGCTGCTGCTTCTCTCTACAGGCCAGGAAGCGCCAATCCAACCTCCAGTACAAGGTTCTAGATCCATTTCTTCCTGTTGACTTCGCATAAAGGCTCCCCAGGCCCTGGGAACACCAACCCAGAGCCCAGCCTGGCTGATGAGACATTCAGAGAAGACACTGCATCAGGCTGTCTCCACCCATGATCACATTTGTTCCCTCTCCCACACTAGTGCATCCTCTCCCCTACAATCCACAGAAAATAGCAACCACAAATAACTAGGGGGAGCACAGACCAGAAGAGGTAGTTCTAGGAGCAACAAAGGCCAGCAAACCTTCACTCTGCTCCTGGTCACGTAGTCATGGTGGCGTTACAAAGTGCTAACAATCCCTCCGATCATGAGTTGGAGCCAACGCAAAGTGGGATGCACCCACTTTTGTAGAAAACAAAGAGATTTGTTTAAAATTTCATGACTTTTGAAGCAGCCAGTAATAAAGACCTAAATTTCAAGATTTCTGTCATTTCCTCTCAGTGGAGAGTTATCAGAGATAAACAGAAAATTGGTTTCAAAAATTCTCTGTTTAAATCAGTGAAGCTATCTGGTACTAAAGTAGTGAATCCTAACTTTTTTTCCCAGTGGGTTTAGGGAGGCATTTTAGTGACATAGACTGCGGTCAAATGTGCGGTCTCTTCTTTCCTGACTTTTCATACTCACAGATAGTTCTGGAACACACTGGTTCCCACTCAGGCATCTCCTGCTACACCCAGACTTGTGACTCCTCTGGGGGGAGGAAAAAGTCAAGTTGCTTCCCTTATTTCCAAACTATGATCTCAATTTTAAGGTGCTATTTTTTTTTAGTTATGATGGACATGATATCTTTATTTTATTTGTTTATTTTTATGTGGTGCTGAGGATCAAACCCAGTGCCTCACATGTGCCAAGCAAGTGCTCTACCCCTGAGCTACAACCCCAGCCCTTCAATCGTAAGTCTTAACACAGATATATGGGGCAGCTCACACATTCCTTTAAACCTTCTCATCCTCAGAATCACCTAACGGTAGCCGGGTATGGTGGTGCACGCCTGTGATCCTAGCAATTCAGGAGGCTGAGGCAGGAGAATCACAATTTCAAAACCAGCCTCAGGAACTTAAGTGAGGCAGTAAGCAACTTAGCAAGACCCTGTCTCAAAGCACAACGTGAAGAGAGGGGTGGGGCTGGGGCTCAGTGGCAGAGCGCTGGCCTAGCATGTGTGAGGCGCTGGGTTTGATCCTCAGCACCACATGAAAATAGACAGATAAGGTGAAGGGATGCTGTCCATCTACAGCTACAGAAAAAGGAAAGGGTTGGAATGTGGCTCTTAAGCACCCCTGGGTTAAATCCCTGCCCAGCCACACACACATACAAAAAAAGTTGACATGTACGATCCCCGGGGTCTCACCCCAGGCTCTCATCTTGTATCTCTGGTGCTATTCCACAGTCAGAGAACTGGGCTGGTTTTGCCATAACACTCTCATTGCTACCTCATCCCATGCAACTGGCTACATTTTACCCACTGAAGGGACTACAACTATGAAAGAGAGACATGGATAAAAAAGGACAGAGGATGGCTCCATCTAAAATGAAAACACACTCCATGAGGACAAATTTGCCGTTGTGTTCACTTCATGATCTCAGTGACTACAACAGTGACTTCAACATAGTAGGTGTTCTTAGCTGTTTGTTATATAGAAAAGGATCTGGTCAAGAGTACCACAGCTGTGGCTTACCAGAGTCCCAGCTAAACAAAAATGTGCTAGGAAAACTAAGCCAGGAGTGGTGGCACACGCCTGTAATTCCAGGGACTCAGGAGGCTGAGGCAGGAGGATGGCAAGATCGAGGTTAGCCTCAACAAATTAGCAAGGCCCTCAGCAACTTAAGAAAAAAAATAGGTCAGGGGATATGGCTCAGGAGCACAGTGCCCCTGATTTCAATCTCCAGTTTAAAAAAACAAAACAAAAAACCTATTTGGCACTGGGCACCATTATAGAAATCCTAATTCAACAGTAATCAGAGGAAGAACTCATAGTTTGCTTATCTATATTGTTGGCTTCCCATGTTCATTTCAGAGTGTAGTTTTTTAAATTAATTTATTTATTTGTTCTAATTAGTTATACATGAGAGCAGAATGCATTTTGATTCTTATATATTGTTGTACACAAATGGAGCACAAATTTTCATGTCTCTGGTTGTGCACAAAGTAGAGTCACACTATTCATGTCATTATACATGTACCTGGGTAACGATGTCCATCTCATTCCACCATCTTTCCTACTCCCATGACCCCTCCCTTCCTCTCACTCCTTTTTGCCCTATCCAAAGTTCATCCATGTTAGGATCTGTAAACAAGTCTGGATGGCGCCTGGCATTTTGCTAGGGGGAGTGGTTTGTGAAGTAACGCCAGCGAGCCATTAAGTGTGGAGATTCCTTATTGGTTGACTGCTGTATCTAGTTTATGTTAATTAAGATAAGCTGTGTGGAATGTATATATACCCTTCCTGTCCTACAATACACAGCTCCCACTCCTGCTGTATCAATGTACACAAGTTGCTTGTCACCCCCCGGTTATTTTGCTGCAGCTGGACTGTGGCACATCCATTCCTCCCATGATGCCCTCATTATGGATCAGTATTCACTTATCAGAGAAAACATTTGGCCTTTGATTTTTGGGGATTGACTTACTTCATTTAGCATGATAATTCTACAACTCCATCCATTTACCTGCAAATGCCATGATTTTATTCTCTTTTATTGCTGAATAATATTCCATTATGTATATATACCACATTTTCTTTATCCATTTATCTACTGAGGGCATCTAGGTTGGTTCCACAGTTTAGCTATTGTGAATTGTGCTGCTATAAACATTGATGTGGCTATGTCCCTGTAGTATGCTGTTTTTAAGTCCTTTGAGTATAGACTGAGGAGAGGGATAGCTGGGTCAAATGGTGGTTCAATTCCACATTTTCCAAGGAATCTCCATACTGCTTTTCAGATTCAGTTGCACCAATTTGCAGTCCTACCAGCAACTTATGAGTGTACCTTTTTCCTCACATCCTTGCCAACACTTATTGTTGTCTGAATTCTTGATAACTGCCATTCTGACTGGAGTGAGATGAAATATTAGAGTAGTTTGATTTGAATTTCTCTAATTACTAGAATATCACTCAGCCTTCAAGAAGAATGAAATCATGGCATTTTCCAGTAAATGGATGGCTCTGTAGACTATCATGCTAAGGGAAATAAGCCAGTTCCAAAAAACCAAAGGCCAAATGTTTTCTCTGATATGTGGATGCTAATTCACAATAAGGGGGTGGGGGCTAGGGAAGAACAGATGAACTTGGGGTTAGACAGAGGAGTGTGAAGGGAGGAGAGGGGTATGGAAGTAGAAAGGGTGGTAGAATTAATCAGACAGTGTTACCCTAGGTGCATATACAATTAACAACCAGTGTGACTCTACATGCTTTTTCCAAAAGAAGAGACCCTGAAAAACAGACAGGGCTGGGGAGGGGAGGGAGGGGAGGGGGTGAGCTCCTGGCCCAGGGGAGGGGGGCTCAAGGCCCAGGTCTAGTGCAGGATGTCAGGGTTGGGGAGCAGGGCCAGGGCTGAGGGAGGCCTAAATGCCCAGGCAAGGGGCAGGGCTAGCTTCCCCCAAAGGGAGCGGTAAGGCCATGAGGCCCAGGTCCAGTCCCCCAGGGTGAGTGTCCTGGGGAAGGGGGATCAGGAAAAGGGGCCCCGCGGGGACAGGGAAGACAGGAGGGCCGAAGGAGGGCACAGCGTGAAGGGCCTGAGGACGGACGTTGGTGGGGTGGGGGCCTGGAGCCCAGCAAGGAGCCCAGGTTTGGGACCTAGAGGAGGGCCCATGCCAGGGGAGAGCAGGGCGTGGCGGGCCGGGGGGTGGGTGGCACCAGGGTGCTGCTGTGCAGGGAAGCCAAGGGGATCAGGGAAGCGGCCCAAGTGAGGGGCCAGCAATGAAGGCCCAGGGACCAGGGAGCGAGAAGGGGCACCGGGGAGGCTCCAGCTCAGAGCCAGGCCAGGGAGTGGAGAGCCCAGGGCCAGGGCTGGGGCACGGGGCTCAGGACAGTGGGAGACCTGGGGAGGGAAGGCAGGGGATCCCACAGGGGACAGGCGGGCTCGAGGCCCAGGGCCAGCGCCAGGTGTCAGGGATCCGGGTGCAGGACCCAGGGCCCAGGGAGAAAGCAAGGGGCCCAGGCGAGGGGCAGGGCTCTGTTTCTCATAAGGCGCCCTGTCCCAGGGGTCACTCTGGAGGGGCGACTCTCCTCTACCCTGGGTGCAATGGATCCGAGCTCCCCCGACACCCAGGCTAGAGTGGTGTCCCCCCTGAGGGGGTCCCTCTACCCTGGGTGTGGAGGGAGCTCCTCCAGACACTTAGCTGAGAGGGGTTTCCCCCCTGGAGTGGGGAGTCCCCTCTATATCTCACCCTGCACAAAAATCAACTCAAGTGGATCAAAGACTTAGGCACTAGAACAGAGACCCTGCGTAATAGAAAAAATAGGCTCAAGTCTTCACCATGTTGGCTGAGAGTCTGACTTCCTTAACAAGACTCCTAAAGTGCAAGAAGTAAAATCAAGAATCAATAAACAGGATGGATTCAAATTACAAGCTTCTTCTCAGCAAAGGAAACAATTAATAACATGAGGAGAGAACCTACAGATTAGGAGAAAATCTTTACTACATCACCTCTGATAAAGCATTAATCTCTAGGATATATAAAGAACTCTAAAAACTTGACATCAAAAAAACAAATAACTCAATCAATAAATGGGCCAAGGAATTGAACAGATACTTCACAGAAAAAGAAGTACAATCAATCAAAAAATATATGAAAAAGTGTTCAACATCTGTAGCAATTAGAGAAATGCAAATCAAAACTACTCTTTAAGATTTTATCTTGCGCCAGTCAGAATGGTAATCACCAAGAATACAGGCCACGGGGCTGGGGTTGTGGTTCAGCAGTAGAGCCCTCATCTAGCATGTGTGAGGCCTTGGGTTCAATCCTCAGCACCACATAAAAATAAACAAAATAAAGGTATTGTGTTCAACTACTTCTACAAAAAAAGAATACAGGCAACAATAAATGTTGGTGAGGATGTGGGGGAAAAAGGCACACTCATACATTGGTGGTGGGACTGCAAATTGGTGTAACCACTATGGAAAGAAGTATGGAGATTCCTCAGAAAACTTGAAATGGAACCACCATTTGACCCAGCTATTCCACTCCTCAATTTATACACAAAACACTTAAAATCAGCATACTATAATAATGCAGCCATATCAATGTTTATAGCAGCTCAATTCACAATAGCTAAACTATGGAACCAACCTAGGTGTCCCTCAATAGATGAATGGATAAAGAAAATGTGGTATATATGCTCAATGGAATACTACTCAGCTTTAAAGAAGAGAGAAATTATGGTATTTGCCAGTAAATGGATGAAATTGGAGAATATCATGCTAATGAAATAAGCCAATCCCACAAAACCAAAGACGGAATATTTTCTATAATATGTGGATGCTAATTCACAATAAGGCAGGGGGCACTAGGGAAGAATAACATTATCTTAGATTAAATAGAGGTAAGTGATGGGAGGAGAGGGGAGGGGAGGTGGGATAGGAAAGATAGTAGATTGAAACAGACATTATTATATGTATATATGTGACTGCATGACCAGTATGATTCTGCAACATGTACACTCATAAAAATGAGTAATTATATCCGATCTATGTATGATATATACATAAATGCATTGTACTGTCATGTATAACTAATTAAAACAAATAAAAAATCTAATTAAAAATAAATAAATAAAAAGATTGTGAGCTGAAAACTGCAACAGGATATTTCTTATATAATAGTTTGATTTGGGATGTGGTTGAAATTTTTAGAGTAAATAATCACAAAAATAAACAGAATTACAAAATAAAATATTTGCTGTGAAAAAGAAGAGTGAGATTATTTGATGTGTCTATTTTCAAGCCTGGTCTTGGGTACCATATAAGGAATGGATTGTAAGGAGCCCACAAAAATGGAAGAGGGGCTGTGGCTGGGGAATGTAACTGTCATCTTGTATTGCACTTGAGGAATTGGATGTCACCTTCTCCTTCAGATCACAATAGAGTTAAGACTTGGATTCACTACATTCTACCTCTGAAATGCAATAGCTTGATGGCAGGCTTCCTGGGGTAGTGAAGCTCATGGTCATGTTGTTATACTAATAAGCATCTTTCACCCTAAGGGCCACCCATGTTACATAACAGGAAATCCGGGTTTCCTTTTTATAAAGGGCTCTAATTCCTGAAGATGAAGAGCAGTCTTCGAATGCTATATCCTGAATTTTAAAAAATATATCTTTGTTACTTAAATTTTCACCCTGAAAAACATATACGGGTCAAGCAGTAAGGCATACTGTAGACATTGTTAAAGACCCTTCACATTGCTTCTCCTGTTACTTCAGAGCCACTCAGGACCCTGGGCAATAGTGGTGGCCAAGGCTATATGTCATTCCTTAGTTCTGATTATTACTGTAGCTCCTTTTGCAATTCACTGATCCCAGATTTCCTCATTTTTTAAAATTAAAAGTAAATATCTGGAAAATGCAGGAGAGCATTTCCCCCCGCTTTTGAATTTGGCAAGGGGAATACCAGGAAAGCCAAAGGAAAAAGTCTGTCAAAAATATTTTCTTCTCAGTTTCATTGATGACATTTCTGTCAGGTTCTTGGAAAGGCCCTAACACGCAGATGTTAAATGCTGAGTTGGAATTGAAAACTCGTGTCCATTTCTCACGGTAGGGAGTGGATCAAGGGGCCTGTCTGTGCCCTGATTTTTATGAAACTGACTGGATTGAATTTACATTAAGGTGGTTGAGCAATAAATAAGGTCAACATCACCAATGCTTTGTAGCAAAATAACCATAAAGTTGCCATGTAAGACTCAGTGAGAATCCATTTTCAGTGTCTAGTTCAGTTAGAGGCTGATGTGGAAAAGTAATCAATAGCTTTATAATGGAAAATAATAATTACTACAAATTGTGTGGGACAGACTGCTGAAATCAGACAAGGACACTGTCTTAATATATTTGAAAAGTGGCAAGTATGCTGATTGCACACAGGAAAACTCCTGAAAAAATAGATCTATAAAAGGAATAAATCACAGGATTCAAGGCCGTGCCCTGAGCACTACCATTCTTAATATGTGCCTAGTGACTCCACATCATACCCAGAAAAAAAAGTGCATGCTTTGTTGTAACCCTTGCTAGCCTGAGTACAGGGCTCTAATGTTCCACCTGCATTCACGTTTATTTATGACTTTTTATTCACTTTGAGGAATCCTGGCTGGAGAAGTTGAGATTCCTTCTTTCCTGAACTTTTCTATATAAAGTGAATCCATCCAGAGAACTTATTAAAGAAACTTCGACATATTTAGGACTGTCATGTGCAGCTGAGAGTGTGTATAAAGTTAGTCTCCCTCAGGTCTCTTGAGTGAGTGGCCATCATAACGTGCTAGAATTCTTGCCAATTCATCTTCCCCATCAGGGCGGCCTCCTTCCCAGCAGCTCCGCCCCCTTTCTCTTGTTTCCTTGGTGCTCAAAACCTTCTTTGGCTCTATTTGCCTGATCAGGAACCAGGGACTGTGTTATACGGAGTTATTCAGGTTTATCAGAAGGTTTTAGAAACTACCATGTATTAAAACTTTCATGCATGTTCTTTTTAAAAAATCTCCTAAACAAAAGCAGAATTTATACAGATAGTGGTTGTTATAGTTTAGATAATGAAGTGCCCCTGCCCCCAAAAGCTCAGGTGGGAGCTAATGCAAGAGTGCTCAACTGAAACGATTAGATTAGGAGAGCTTTAACTGAATCAGTGGATTAATCCACTGATATGGATTAACTGGGCTGTATGTAAGATAAGGCAGGTGGTACGTGCCTAGAGAAAGTCGCTCACTAGGGGCACCTTTGGGGTTTACAGTTTGTCTCTGGTGAGTGCAGGTCCCTCTCTGCTTCCTGGTTGCTATGTTCTGAGCTGCTTTCCTCTGCCATGCCCTGTTGCCATGGCGTCCTGTCTCACTTCAGGCCCAGATCAGTGGAGTCAGCTATGAACTAAGACCTCTGGAACCATGAGTCAAAATGAACTTTTTCTCCTTCAAGTTGGTCTTGTTGAGTCTTTTGGTCATGGCAATGCAAAGTTAGCTAGAACAAAATTGTTACCAGGAATGAAGTTGTTGCTGTGATTAACCTGACCATGTGGTCCAGAAACCTTTGGAGCTGGTTTGCAGGGGGCACAATTTTGAAAAGTTTAGAGATTCAAGTGCAGAGCTTAATGAGTGATTCTGGTGGAATCTCAGAAGATCAGAATGACAATAGGACTGCAGACAGTAAAGACTGGGATCATGAGGTTTCAGAGAAGGACTGTATTGGAAATTGAACAAGAAGCCATTTGTGTTATGTTCTGGCTAAGAAGCTGTGTGTATTTTGCCAGTATCCTGAGACTTTCTGTGAGACTGAATTTAAAGGTGATGAACTAATTAATCTGGTGCAAGAAATTTTAAGGCACCACAGCATTCAGGAGGTGGCATGCATATCGTTGGCAGCTTTTAGCCAAATTTAGTATGAAAATCAGGAGCAGAAAACAAAGCAGAGACTTGAAAAACTTGCAATTTGGTCAGAAAAATGTAAGTAAAACTGGTGCTAAGGGAAGTATAATTGTTAAAGAGATTACAGCCACTGTAGAGATGCTAGGTACTTTACTCAGCAACAGTAGGAAAGATACTGTGAGGGCATCTTGGGAATTGATAAGACTATGTCCCTTAACAGGTACTCTTCTTGCACAGGGGTCCTAGGAAGTTTTTCACTGTACTCAGTCACTCAGGCATTTAGAGGCTGCAGTAGCCAGGGTCCCTGGACCTTGGCTACTGCTCAATATGGTGGTAGACCTTGGCATCAACCATGTGGTTCTAGTATAAGATAAGATGCTAAATATAAGATGCTAAAGTTATGGGTTCATAAGACTCGTACCAAGATTTCACAGGAAGGCCTGAGAGACCAGGCAAAGTACAGTAGGTCAGAATCCCTGCAGGCAGTCCCTGAGAGGGTGATGCATGAAGATGTGAGAAGGAAGTTGAAGCTATTATGAAGACCCTTGAGATTAAGAGATGTTGGTACCATGGAATATCTGCCTTGGAAAGCTGCAGGGATTGAGCAGAGACAAGCCCAGAGAGAGGCCATGTGGGCTGCAAACAGCAAGGCCACAGGCACCCAACTACACAAGCCCTTGGAGAGCACATCATGATTTCATGTGCCCCAGATGCTGGATGTGGAGCTACAGGACCTGTTTGCCCTGCTGTATTTCAGTCTTACTTTGGTCAAAACGCTTCCTTGGAGCCCCTATTTCTCCCTTTTGTAATGGAAGTGTTTAAAAATTTGTGCCTTTAAATATTCAATATATGTAACTGGCTTTGTATCTTTACAGGGGAGATATTTAAGAGCTTGTCTTGATTCTTGGAGGAGATTTTGGACTTGACTGGACCTTTGTTGTTAAGACTATGTAGACTCTTAAAAATAGAGTAAATGTATTTTGCATTGTGAGATGGTATGAGCTTTTGTGGGGCAGGGTCAAAATGTTATGGTTTAGATATGAGGTGTCTCCAGAAAGCTCACATGTGAGACAGGTGCAAGAAAGTTTAGAGATGAAATGATTTGAACACAAAAACTTTAACCTAATCGGTGGATCAATCCACCGATATGAGTTAATGGGGTAGTAACCAGAGGCAGGTAGTGCGTGCCTAGAGGAGGTAGGTCACTGGGGAATGGCTTTGGGGTTTGTATTTTGTCCCTGGTGGGTAGGGCTCCCTCTCTGTGTACTCCAAATCATCTTCCTTTAAGTTTTTCTTGCTGGGTTTTTTGGGGACAGCAACACAAAGCTGACTAAATCAATGACACTGCTATAGTCAGTGGGGAGACAAATGAGAAATGGCTATGTGGCTTCTCTAGATTAAGAAATGCTCCACTGGTTTGAATCTTGAGGATGGGAAGACGATTGTGAATCTGGCACATGAGGGAAAAGATAAAAGAGAGGAAAACTGTCGCTTATTGTGTATGTCCCACTCTTCTATGTCCCCAAATCTCTCTAGTAGGTGTCAATCCATTGTCTTATTCCTGGCAACCACTTGGACAAAATCGCCTCAACAACAGACAACCCAAAAGGAAATCACCTGTGAGAACGGATGGGGTCTCCATCTCACTGGGACAACAAGAGGAACTGCAGGACACAGAATTTATTTAAATTTCAGAATATGCACAGTCACCCAGTGTTCCTGGAGAAACTTCTCTGTAGGGGCTAGGAGATGCAGATCAGTGCCTAGGATGTGACCTAGCAGCTTGCAGGTGGGGCAAAGGAAGCAACAGGCATAGGGCAGGGAGTCTTGATTTCCACAGAGAGCAGGTCCCCTGGTGCATGGCCAAGACATCTTTTTTAAATTAATATTTTCAAGTGTATTTATACAAGGTGGCTACATAGGTAATCAATGAAGGAAAATGTAGTTCTGGAGAGTTCACATGATAAGCTTTGGTGTAATTATGTTTATTTTTCAGTAAAAATGCACAACGAGCCTGATAGAGACAGAATTAAAGTTGGTGTCGGGGCTTAAGGATGAGGCATGCACATTCCTGCAGGCACCCACGGGATGGATCCTTTCAACCCGCCTCTCCCCTTCCCCTGCCCTCCTCCCTCCCCCACGCCTGGCTCTGTCCCAGGGGTCTCCCTTTTGTCATCCCGAGGTCGCTTTTTTCTTTTGCTCTCTAGAGCATGAGAGAAGGCAAACCTGCACTTTCTCGCTCGGGTCTTGCTGTGGACACGATGCTACAGTGAACGACCTGACTTCAGTCTGGCTGATGTGTCCCCTCGCGCAGGGGCAGGGGCACGGGGGCAGCCTTCCTGCGCTCACACCGCGCCTGTCTGCCCACCACCAGGCCGCTGTGCCCAGGAGCCGCTTGCCTCAGGGACTCTGAGGTCCCCCTGGTGACGCGCTCTGTGGCTCCGCCAGCCATTCAAGTGGGCAGCTAACAACAGGACCTTCACTCTCACAGGTCTGGCCGCAGAAGTCCAGGTCAAGGTCCGCCAGGCGCACAGCTCCCCCGGGGCCCGGGAGAACCTCTTCTGACTCCGTGGCTCCTCGGTGCGCTCCTGCTTTTCTCTTCTAAGAACACTTGTCCTTGGGTTGGGGCCTACCTGGATGATCCAGGATGATTTCTTCGTGTCAGGATCCTTAACTTAATTACATCTGCAAAGACACCTTTTCCGAATCAAGTGACGTTCATAGTTTCCATGTGGGTGTGGAACACCAGCACACAACCCGTGGACAAACAATCATTTTAGACCTCACGCGCACTTTCAGCAGAACTTTCAATTAAAGTGAATTTTTCACCTAAATATGTACCCTTTTCCTATGGTTCATGCTCTGAAAGTACAGGATTAGGCAACTATTTCCCCCAAGTATGTTAATAGATGAAATGATCGTGGTAAAGTGAGTTTGGGATACTAAGCTATGTTACTATTTAACTACGTCTTCCTTTCCATTTTCCTCAATAATTTAGACCTAAAAAGGAGTTCTAAGTTGGGAATGTATTTCCTTCATCTAGGTCAGGGAACTCTCTGCTTCCCTGGGTGGTCATCTGGATTCCTAGCACATCACAGGCACTAACACAGAGAAAGCACTTGGTGGTGGTCATTACTTTTAGTTGAGAAAAAGTGTTCTTGACTCTACTCAATAAAACAAAATAAATGAAGGTCATCTTGTGCTGGAACAGAGAGTCAGAAGAGGAAGAGAGAGGGCTTCTGAGGCAAAAAAAAAAAAAAAGCCCTACTTCTTTTGTTTTGTAAAATAGAGAGTAAGATGAAATCCAAAAAGTAATATCCAAAACAAACTTCTGGTTTTGTAAATAAACTGGAGACCAATAATTCGTCACACAGAATATTGACATAGCAAGTTTATGTGGAATTGCCCTCTGCATGGCATAGTGATCATGTCTCATAAAGTTAAAGAAAAGGAGAGGCAAATATATCTCTAAGTTTTGATTATGTAAGCTTTGTATTAAATAACTGTGAGGATTTATTTAATCTTAAACATGTCCTATGCTGTTACATAAATAACAAAATACAGATCACTAGAATATATAAAGTAAATATATACCTAGTTGAACTAGTTATTGGTATTTATTCTAGGATGAAAAGTTAGTATGTCTGTGCCTCCCACCGCATGCCTAGCCTGTGTGATGGCCAGGTGAGCAAGCTGGTGCACTTCTAGTCCTGGAAAGGCAGAGGTGGCTGGCAGCCCTGGGGCATTTGTTAGGGAGATGGTGACAAGTCCAAAATTCTAGAAACCTTGTTCAACAGATGAGACTAGATTAACAGAAGTTAGTTTGGATTAATAATAATCCTCAGCAAGTATTTTGTCCCTAAGGATAATGAACCAAAGCTCAGGGAGCACTCTGGGTTATATGAGGTGTGGCGTGATGTAGGCCATGCCATCCTGAGGGACCTGGAGGCTTGATGTCCCTCCTCGGATGTGCTGGGAACGCGACTAAGCTCATGCCAACTGGTCAGGGCTATGCACTGTGGGAGAGCGCCAGCCCCTTGGGTCTTGCCTTAGGTATGACTGCAGGTACGTGCTTCTTTATCTGTAAAAAGACTGGCTTTTTCGCAGTTCCTTAGATGGTCAGGTGGAAGGCAGCTGTTGAACACATAACTGAACAGACATGTGGGTTATAAATAACACGAAGGACAGCTTTCTAAAACTCACGTTGTGCTGTTCTCCAGCTCGGCTGGAATTAAAATCCCAGTGAGAAGGTTGCATGGGAAGTTTCTGAAAGAAGAGTGAGAAACCAGATTTGCTCCTTTTTGGACTTTTGTCTGCTAGTAATTTTCCAGACACTGTGTGGACACTGCTTTGAAACTGCCTTAGGCAGAGCTTCAGAGAGGGCTTATTCCATAACGCACGCTATTTCCATTAAGTCCACACTGAGAGCTGAAGGAGATGCTGTTTTTTCATGGGAAGCAACTCCCATAAATCTTAGTAACATAAGCAGTTCTAAAACAAAATCCCACTGGAGCACAGAGCCATTCAGGGGCTGCTTTTTACTTTTTTTTTTTTTTTTGGGGGGGGTTGTTTTTCAGAAGCCAAAGATTTCTAAAGCAATGAGACTGTATTTTTTGGCCCCCTCCGGGTCTCACATCAGTAACTTCCTGTCTTTAGCCTTTGCTCTCCCAAAGTGACATGTGTGCATGCAGTCACCCGAGGACCCACAGGGCCCCACAGCAGCTCCATGAGAGTGTAAGCAGACCAAGGTGCACCCGCGTGAACCAGAATGATCATCTCTATCAAGCTCCTTCATCTCCAAGGTTTTCAGGCTCTGAAAATGGAATGTGATTTACAGTTCTATAAATTTCATTGCTTCAGAGTTTTGGTTTTCTCTAATCACAGCTGTGAAAGGAGAACTCAGAAGTTCCTTCTCATTTTTTTTAACCAAATAAATGATTGCATAAATAAAACCCAGCTAAACCTTTCACATGTCTGGTGTCCCTGAAGAGCAAAATGATTGGTTTGGAATTAAACGGAAATGTAATATTTTTGATATGTTGCAAGTTGAATAATGAAAAGATTGTGTAAAATGGTGTATGGTGTGGTTAAAAAAGAAAAAAAAAGTGTTTCCAATGTCAACAATTTCCCTTGGGATCTTGTATTGAGCTCAGAGAAATCCTTTGTGTTCACAGTGTAACTTTTAACTAGAAAATAAGGAATGAGAGAGAATTGTTTCTTGGGTCTCCATTGGGCAGGTCTATTGATCCCTTATAAGCAGGCTGAAGTCAAGCGATTACTGCGCTCAGTGTGTGTATGGTGACACGCTCTGCCATGGAGGCTTCTTGATTAAACAACACCCTCTATCTTCTGCAGAGCAAATGCCAATGCTGCAGGAAGCTAGCAGAATTCCACTGGTGGAAATGAACCGAATGACTTGATCCTGGGTGGGTATTTTTGGAAGAAGATTTTATGAATTTTCATTGCAAGATGGAGTTACATTTAAAACTGAAGAAGGAACTGGAGTCACTGTGGTGTGTTCTGGTCTGAAAGTGTGACAGGGGCTTTCATTCTGTAGCAAGGGAATGGCTTTGATGCTCTGTGGCCACTGCCAAGGTGGAAGTAGAATTGCTTTCTTACCAGCCACATGGCAAATATTCTGCAATTAGGAGGACCTTGCACTTTGAAGACATGACATTATCTTTTTTTGTGGGGGGGGATCAGGGATTGAATTCAGGGGCATTCAACCACTGAGCCACATCCCCTCTTTTAATTTAGAGACAGGGTCTTACTGAGTTGCTTAGCGCCTTACCTTTGCTGAGGCTGGCTTTGAATTCATGATCCTCCTGCCTCAGCCTCCTCAGCTGCTGGGATTACAGGTGTGCAAACTGTATCTGGCTATAATATCGTAACTTAACCCATAATTTTGGGTTCCTAAAATGTATTTAATGAGCAACTTCCAATTTTTTTGTATGATGTGACCAGGAAGAAGCATGGCCCGTAGGGAGCCGTACATTTTAAAGCAAACAGATTAGGAGATCCCATAAAAGGAATCTTCAGCAAGTCAAGAAAGAGTGAAGCTACCAGGAAACCAAAGAAGCAACATTTGAAGGTGAGAAGAACAATCTGGAATGGGATTCAGTGAAGATAGGAACGTGGAAGTACCCAAGTTGGCTTTCCTCAACTGAAGCCCATCTGATGGTTGAGAGGAAGAAGAGCACTTGAGGATTGAGAAGCAAACTCCACATTTCACTGCCCAGCCCCGTTGGCAGGTCCCCCAGAGCTTTTGTTCCACAATCTGGGAAGCAGCTCACAAAATAAGATACGGCATGAAAGAAGAAGACTCAACAAACTGTGTCACAGACAAGAGCCCACATGTCCAGGAGCCCGCAGGACAGCATGCAAGAGTCACCTCGTCTGTCTTCCCACTGGGCAATGCTTCTACTGCAGAAAAGAGGCCAGAGAGTTTAGAGGAGTGTCGAGCTGAGTTGTACAGGGACTGTGACAAACCTACCTCAGTGTCCCTAGAGCAGGTGTCAGTCTCACCTCGGAGAAGCCTGCCTTCATCTGTGGGCACGTTAAAATCGGAATCGGAGCCAAGCTGAGGAAGACCCCACAGAGCCACGGCCACCACGTGATTACATCCTGTCACCAAGCTTATGTCTATATATGCATGTGACTCAGCCTCTCGAAACAGCTGACCCTGAGAAACAGACCCCTTCCTCTCCGAAGGGACCAATCACTCAGAGCATTTTGTCCTCATCCTGTGGGCTGGTGCTGTTGCAGCACCTCAGGAAACTAACTGGACTTGAACATATACTTGGGCTTTGATGCAGCTGGTGCTGCCCACGGAAGGAACCAGTACGTTTGGAAATTACCAACAGAATACTGGACATCTGTGCTTTAACGTGACCTTTAATTTCCTAACCTAGGTGCATGTATTCATGCAGGTTGTGTTAGCTTTCCGTCTCTGTGACAAACATCTGAGAAAATAAACTTATCAAGAAAAAGGTTTCTTTTGGCTCCTGGTTTCAGTTCACAGTCACTTGATCCTTTGGCTTTGGGTCCATGGCAGCGCAGCTCATCATGGCAAGAGCACATGGCAGAGGAGGCCTGATCAACTCACGGTGACCAGAAAGCAAAAACAGAGCCAGGAAGGAGCTGGGGTCCTAGAATCCCCTTCAAGGGCACACAGCTAGTGACCTAAGCTCCTCCCACCTGGTCCCACCCTCTACAGGTTCCACCACCTCCCAGAAGGCCCCTGGGGAACCCTCGCGCCTCCCCTCACTAAGCACCTGGTGAGAACAAGGAAGCCTCCTCGGCAAAGGAGGCCATTTGTACCCAGGAAAGCCGCCTCTGCTGACTGCTTGGTGGTGGCAGTTCCCATCTGCCCACTGTCCTCTGCCACGTGCCTCCAGCTGGAGAGCTGCTCTGGGTGTCTCTGCCCAGCGAGTCAGGCTTCAGATGTGCACACCGAGCAGCAGGAGGCCGGGCAGCCGGCAGGAGCTCAGGAACATGTTTTATGTTATGAGAAGCACAAACTCAAACTGAGTGAGATGGAGGGCGAAGCTCAGTAAGGGCTGCTGGGAAATGCACTGGGGCTACCAGGTGTCTCCACGGTGGAGTTCAAAAGTGAGGCCCACACCCGGTCAGCGCTGGCCTCCGTGCCCGCCTGACTCCGCAGGTGACCTCACTGAAGCCCGGCCTTCTCCATAGTTGAGTCTCTGCCCTAGAACCTGCCTTCCCACCAACAGGGAGACACACAGGGCTCCGTGTGAGCAGGGGAAGGCCACTGTCACGCCGCTGGCTTCCTCGCCCCCACCCCTCCTTTCTCAGAGTTGTCCCGGCCCTATTTTTAAAGCCCCCAAGCCTGGCATCTGTCCTCCCCCAAGAGGACATACATTGCACATTTTAAAACTTTTCACAATTAGGAAACTTTTCTTGAAAGTCTGTCCAAGTTTTCTCTGCTTAATTTCTTTCCATAGACATTTAGCAATAGCTCAGAGTTCTGAAAATCACTCAAAGACAGCTGATGTGGAAAAGCCCAGCGTCCGTCCGTCTGTTTGGTCAGAGCTTTGGAGACGGGTGGGGAGTGCCTGTCACAAGCATCTGAAGGCCCTGACCTCCACCTCACGTTCTGTTTGCATGTTTGCTTCATGACGCAGGACCTCTGGTGCCACAAGCCTGAGTTCAGTTACCTGAAACCTTCAATGGCGTACTCTCAGAGCTCAGAAAAATGAACACAGGCCAGAGACTACCACGAGGGCTGGGACCGGGAGCCAGTTCCACCAAGGCTGAGGTCCTGATTTTTTCCAAGATGGTGGGCCAAGGCGGGGAGAGCACATTAAAGGAATGATTCACCAGAAGGAATGGTTTCCTCTCCAGAACAGCTTTACTGCCCAACTCAAGAAAACCAAGGCTTGCTCATCTGGCAGTTAAAATAGATGTGCATTTTGAAGAAGCCACTAACTCATGGTTCACAGTCTTGGATTTCATCTTCCTAAATCCTCGTTTCTCCTACTGTTTTCTAACCAACTGAAGACATAGTAATAAAGCTTCCAAACAAATCAATCATGAGCACTTAATCGAAACAAGCAGTTCTGGTAATTTCTAAAAATATGATAAAATTGCAAATCAAATTTTATATTTTGTATCACACTGTGTTTATTTTTTAACAAACTTAAAGGCATCAACAACAGGAAAAACACCAGATTCATTATCCTCAGGGTGTCTTTGTCTCAGAGCATCCTGTTGTAAGGGTCAGGCGAAGCGTCGGAGAAAGAGACCACCAAGTGACCACTCATGCAATTGGCAGAAGGGGATTTATTGAACCAGCATGCTGGGGCTCCGTGCCCACTCAAGAAGGGAAAGCAGCCCAGAGCCCCAAGCAGGGGCTGAGCACTGCTTAAGTACACTTTTTGGGGAGGGCGGAGGGCTTTGTATACATCAGAACAAATCATCATGAGGCGCGGGAAAACTGAACAACAACTCCTAAACATGATTAGTTCATTCATTGGTGGGAACAGGTCAGGCTGGAGTGATAGGTCATTCCTAAACGGGGTACACATTCAAACTGATTGGTTTTAGGGCCTAAAGGACTACGTGACCAGTTACACAGAGCCCTTCAGTTATTAAACAACCAAACAGCCAGGGGAAATGTTTACTGGGCGGTTCTAAGCATTGTCTTAACAGCTGCAGAAATTTCAGGTTTTGCAGGTAACATAGAAACCTAACAATACCTAATCCTTTACATTTTAACTCAGACCTTGCAGCTTAGAAACTTTACAACACCTGGTCTTTTACCCTTTAACTTTTACGCTTTAACTTCAATTTCTTTTACCCTTACACTCTAATTTTCTGTATTAGGATTTTTTCCATTTAGCATGATTCCATATAAAATGTTTCCACCAAATCCTTAATCAATTTAATTTTAACGTTAATGGTCCCTTGGAAGCAATGCAGGTACATAAAGTGAGGTCTGAAGTAAATTTTGTTGTTTCTCATTATAAAACATTGAGAACATAATAGAACTCTATGGAATATCAGGATCCACAGTTTGGCTTCCTTAAATATGGTGGGTTTGTTCACAGTGGCCTTGGATGCCCAGGGCTCTGCCCCGCCCCCTTCCCTCAGGGCTCACTCCCACTGGCCTGGCATCCCTTCTGGCATCCCTGCTGACATGCCTGCTGGCATGGGAGGCTTCCACACAGCACTCCCTGCCCTTGAGGGTGCAAATATGCAGGTGGGGGCCTTTACTCCCCTGCAGCCAGCATGCCTCCAGGTCCCATGTGACTCAGGCAAGGGCGACCTGGGAAACCTTGCCAGAAAGTGCCCTGTCTTAGCAGAGCAATTCCAAAAAAACGGCCTCTCCTGGGCTGAGGTGGGCCCCAGGCAGGACACAGAGCCCCGAGGCGCTCTGGCTCCTGGGCCTCAGTTGGCTGGAGCCTCTATTCAGGGACAGACACAGCCAGGTGTGGGGACTCAGCTTCCATAGGCTGTTGCCTGGGCGACTCCTCAGGATGATGAGAGGCCTAAGGAGACCTCCAGTCCTGTAGGGCTTGGATCCTGCTTTGTAAAATAAGATCTGCTTCCATTATAGCCTGAGAAATGTGGAATTTAGACTAAAATGATCAGAAACAACTTTGCAGAGGAGCTTTTTTTTTTTTTTTAATCAGCATGAAGTACTGGAGGAATTAAATGTGGATGAGTTGCACAGATGTGGAATCCAAACTTGAACTTATGGTGTGAGCCTGGTCAAGTTACTTCAACTCTCACCCACCCCAGACGCATATAACGGAGGTAATAGTGGCCAGTCTGGGGACAGGACAGAATAATGTGACATGCATATTAGAGAGTTCACAGAACACGGTTGTAGACAATAGCTGGCTTCACCCACATGCGGAGAAGATTGGGATAGAGTATCCTCTGGCACAGTTGGCTGTCCCCTTCATTAGAGCCCGATTATGCACGTGAGTTGCTGTGCAGCTGCTGTGGAAACCACCGACTAGTAAAGGCGATTACTTTAACAAATTCTTTTGTAGCATATTCACTGCAAAATACCTCGGTCTGCAGAGCCTGGAGTGTGGGGTTTCTCTTGGAACATTCTCTGAAGACGTCTGTCCTCCTGTACCTGAAGGCCTTTTCTCTTGGCCCCAGCCCCCACTGGACATGATGTTTATTAACAGAAACAGTGAATTCGAATTAGATGGATGATGGATTAACTGAGAAGACTAAACAAACTTGGTATTTTAAGCGTCTGTTTAACTCTGAAAGACCATTTGGTGTTTTGACTCTGCTTCTTCCGCATTCTGCAGTTGGGTGCTCTGCCCTCCTAAGCAGAGGGGTGGGAGCACATGCACATCGTACGTGTTCGTCTGCTAGGGAACAGGCCTCACGAGTACTCATTGCTTGCTACAGTTTGTATCTGGAATGTTCCTCAAAGGCCCACATGGTGAAGAGGCTCATTCCCCAGTCCAGGGTGCTACTGGGAAGTGATGGAACGTGGCAGAGGTGGGGCTTGCGGTAGGAGGTGAGGCCACTGTGGGGTGGGGGGAGCGTGCCCTGGACGGGAATGTTGGGGCCCTGGCCCCTCCTCGTCCTCTCTCTCGGCTTCCTGGCCACCATGAGGTGAGCAGGCTTCCTCCACTGAGTGCTCCTGCCCTTTCATACTATGCTGCCACCAGCCCAAAGCAGCAGGGCCAAACAACCAGGAGCTAAAATAAACCTTTTCTCCTTCTAAGTCGGTTATCTCAGGAATTTTGTCACAATGACAGAAGCAGAGAAGCAGCTCTAGACAGCCATCTGCATGTTCTTATTACTTGGTTTTGCTGTCACCCTCCTAATAGGACACTGTGAGCATTCGGGAGGCTTCATGAAGAAAGGGCTACATTAGCCTGATGCAATGTGTTAACAGGTGTGCTGCCGACAAGCTTCACATTTCCCTTCTCCTAAATGGAAGGTGTGTTTGCTGGCGAGAGCCGCTCCCCGGGAGGCTTCCCAGAGGCACCCCTGCCCTCGCTTCCTGGTCGCTGCAGCTGTCTGTGGAGGTCAGCCTGTTGAGCACATCATCTGTGGTCAGGTAGACACTGAGCGTCCTCATGCCTCTCCTCGAGCTTTCCAACAGTTTATCTTGTACCTGGAAGGAAGGAAGGACTGAGAGCTTCTGTCGTCCTCTGTGATACTTTTACTGTGCCAGAAGCATTATAATATACAGCATGATAGCCAGTAACAGAACACACTTAGTAGTCCTACAAAGAGCCGTTTCCCCCAAGAGCCTAAAAAAAAAATGTATAGTTCTCAGATAAAATAAGAATCACGAGCTGGGGTTGCATTTTCTCACCTAAACAGATGTTTTAGGAGCACCTGCTGTGTGCTGGGGCCTCAGTGCTGGGGACACAACTGTGAAGCAAAGTAGTGCTGAGTTCTTGTCCTCACGGAGCGTAGAGCCGATCAAGGGAGACCCTTGCTAACTGCACAAGCAACAGCAATGTCCAGCTCCCTCTGAAACGCTGCAGGCAGGGATGTGGCTGAGTGCTGTGGAGCCCAAGGTCAGAGGATGGGTTAAGGCTTCACAAAATACCCTCAAAGAGACAGAAAGGCACTGGAATTCTTAAGTCAGAGAAAATGATCAGATTGGTGCTTTGCAAAAGTAACTGTGACTGCAGAGGGGAGGAGGGCCAGCAGCTAGGATGAAGGCTGAGATGGGGACTCCAGGCTGTGTCCTCACAGCTGCCTGGACCGCTGTTTGCACGTAGCTGCCCACCCTGATGCCCAGCTGGGAGTCCGCAGACGAGCAAGCCAGGCAGCCAGGGGACTGCCAGCCCCACCCCACCTACTGTGTGGACCTGTAAACCCATAAGCTAAGTAAATGCTTATTTTTTAAAAAGAACACCTCTTTTTAGGGTCACTGGACTAAGCACATGCCTGCACAGTGACCTTCTTGAGGCCACCACATTGACTAATCACATGGTCAAGCTCCATTCGTCTTACCCACGGGCCCAAAGGCAATTGCTAAGGTGCCCTCCTCCTCCAGCCACTCTCTTGCCCTCTCCTTGCTGGATCCCTTCTCCTGGGCAGGTGGCAGCACCCCGGGGCTTTCCCCCTGAGCTCTCCCTTCTCTGTTCTTCCCTAAGGGACTCCAGCCCTGAGGGTAAACAGTTCATGTTTAAGGAATCCGCCTGTCTTCTAACTCCTGTCCACACTGTCTTCTATAAACAGCCTGAGAATTTGCAAAGCAGCATTTGACTGACTTTGTGTATTCAGATGGTTACATTAAAAAAAACTTGGCACAAAAATAAGGTGATGTCTTGTGGAATATGATAGGGACAGAGTCAGAAAAACTACATGCAAAACTCTGGCGTGGGCCAACCCAGCTGTGACCCTGAAAGTGCCCTTTGCCTCTGACTTCAGCATTCGCCTCTATAAACTGATAATCTTGAAATTTGCGTCTCACACAGCAGGATCGCAGTGATTCATGGTTACTGCCTGCAAGGAATCATCTCAGAGCTAAATAATATTATCATTACTCAGGGCTTTGGAATTCCGGTTCATGACATTTGGCTGCTCGCTCAGGCCTTATCTAAACCATCTTGAAGTCTCCAGTCTTGAAAGCTGGTCTCACTAAAGCTTTCCTGCTGCCTGGAGTCTAAAGTGATTTGTTAGGAAGAGAGCTTATCTAATGAATCTTGTGACATTTCCAAATTTCTGTTTTTAAAGTCATCTTTCAAAAGGAAGTGAAGAGGTATTTATCAAGAAAGCAAACAGCCCAGGGAGGAGGGGGTCCTTCCTGCCCATCTTGCTCCTGCAGGGGGCGCTACTTGTGTTCTGAATGTGTGCTTGAGTCAGACTCCCAAGAGCAGAGGGCTTCCAGGACCCTTCCTTCCCAGGGGGGTACAAAACCCAGATGCAGTGAGGAGGGGCGCTGCTGACAGGAAATGGCTCATTGAACAAAAGACCCACTAGCTCTCCAGTGACATTCCTTGACATAAATGACAATCTCACATCACAGATGTCATTCACTTAGATATTTATTGATTGCTTAACGGATGTACAAATAAAGACATGCATTAGATTAACAAAAATGCTAATGGAATTAAAGCACAGGATCTGAAACAAAAAACCCTAACTTAAACTGAGGAAGTAGACCCTTTTTGTTTTCAAGAAACACTGAAAATAAAGTGGTCAAAACAACCAGGTCGTCTGACTCAAGTTCCACACCCATCACTTATCAGCTGTGAAGCTTTGTGCAAGTTACTTAATTTCTCTGAGCCTCACTCATGTCTTCATTGGACAAAAGGCACAGAGAAGAACCTACCTGTTCTTCAATAGAACCTACCTCATACGGTTATTGAGGAGAATCAATTAGTTACCATGTACAAACAGTTATAAAGTGTCTAACACAAGATATGTGTTATTTCGTTATAGTTATAATTACAAACACCATGGTCTTTCCCCTGTTGCAACACACAATCCAATATTTTAGTGAAATCTAAATTGGAATGCTTGTACTCCTAAGAAACTGATATGTTAAGAGGTTGTTAATATGATCGAGCTGTGGATACGGATTTCATTCAGGGCTTTGCCACTTAGAACTAGCCATGTGAACTTGGGCAAGAAGCTTTCTGTCCTTCCCTTTCCTAAACTGCAGACCTCAACTGTACAGCGCTCTCCACCTTCTGATAAGGGCCGATTAAATCAACGAGTAGAAATAAGGCCCCTGGGAGAGAGCCTGGTGCATCATGTCAGTCCACAGTGTCAGCTATCATTCTGCTGATGCCCAAACTCTATTATGATCCAGAGGACAGGGACCACGGTTTCTTTGAGGGATTCATAAGATTCACCACATATCATTTTAAAGTACAGAGCGTTTCCTCTAAGATGGACATGTTCATTAGTAGGAAATGGTCTATTAAAAATGCATATTTTTTAGGTCTGGAGTCATGGAGCGATGAACATCATAGGAGCCGACAGTTAATAAACAGTCTGATCTCCCTGGAGTATCTTTTTGGACATGCTTCTCTGGACAGACAACAGTCTTCTAATTTATAAAGTACCTACCTACAAGCCAGGGGCCCTGAACAAGCTGTGCCACGCGGTGATTTAGGGTGGTAACAGGGGAAAGAAACCCGCCAGAGAGGGGAGACAGAGCTGTGCTCCTGCAGGCGGGTGGGCGGGCAGGGCCGGGATGCTGAGCACCCTGTACTGGGGGGGAGGAGCTCAGGGCTTTGGTCTTCTGGGACCACCTTCTGCACCTTCGGGAGGCAAGTCTGCTGTGTGCCAGGCCCCCCCACGGCCGGCCTTCCTGGTAGCTGCTCAGCTCTGCTGGATGGGGACAGGTGCTGGGAGATGCACATGGCCAGGCCCCAGACGCTTCTGTTGACGGGGGTGGCCTGCAGGGCTGGGGCTGCCTGGCTCCAAATCCAAAGGCAGAATCCTGTGTGGTTCCTCCTTAAAAATCGCTCATGGAAAGCCTTACCAACAGTTTGGAATTCCCGGGTCTGCAAGGAAACCACACTGTCCAAAGAGTGCAAGTATGTGTCTTCAGGGCTTTTTAGTAAACTCAACCTGATTTATGATTTGTTGCACTTATACCTGCTAAGAAGTAAAAAAGGAGATCAGATCCTTGATCACGGCCAGCCATGGTCATGACCAAACAGGCTCTGTCTCGAGTCCACCTGACCCTGCAGGACTTGAGCACAGGAGTCGCTGGTCCCTGATCATGTCTCTCTCTTCCCTGGATCTGTGGGGTGCTGTGTAAGGAAATCGGCCAGAAAGAACTGAATATTTGAAATCCTGTTTAGAAGAGGATAGTTAAGTTTTCTAGTAATAGAAGAGCTGCTTTGAAAAAAATACCAAATGTGTTATGTTGAAAATGTCACTTTAAGATGTCCAAGCACCAGCTACAGGCACGGAGGAGATCTAGTTTAAAGAATTAAGGTTTGCCATGAGCCGGGCAGGAGGTACCTTGTTAAACAGCAGCATCTAAGGGAACTCTTGAACTTCCAAAATTTGCTGAATGTATATACGTGGCTGTATAACCAATGTGATCCTGCAATCTGTACATGTGGAAAAATGAGAATTCATACCCCATTTGAATCAAATGTATGATATGTCAAGATCATCGTATTGTCATGAGCAACTAATAAAAAAAAAAGTTGAGCAAACTCATAATTTCTATTTAAAGAGCTATGTGAAAATATTTTATCTAAAAAAGATGGTTCCTTGCTGTCAGTGTTTCCGGCATTTTCTGAGGTCCTCTCAGGATCTTTTAAAACAAGGCATACCTATGATACAACGAAAGAAGATCTGGAGGAAAACCCATGTGGTAATATCTGGAATCTATCAATTGAGGGATTATAAGGAGGCTATTTAAAATTGGAGATCAGTGAGAAAAATTTATCTGAACTTTCACTTCAGAATTTCCTATCTTATTTCACAAAAAGTATTTTGATGGATGTGGGTGCCGTGCTGCATTCCACAGTCTCCAGACTGCCTTCCCTGGAGGCCAGCTGGGAGGGGCCTCAGGAAAGGATGCTGGGTGCACTGGCTGAGTCTCCTGCCCAGGAGAGCAGCCAGCTGTTCTCTCCGGCTCCAGAGGGGTTAATGCCGAGCAATCTCCACAGGGACCACTGCGGCCTTCAGTGCCTCAGGAAGACAACCAGGCGTCCTCCACGTGGTCAGTTATTGTAGCTTAGATCTTTTTATCCACTAGAGAAAAAAAATGTACCTTCTTTCCAAGAAGGGATCACAGATGTGAAACAGGAACAGAGAGATGAGGAACACCACATCTTTCTTAAAGCACGTCTTTTACAAGATTCTGTTCACTCTCTTCTTTAATTGCTTCGGAAGTCTGTTCGGCATTTCCCTTCCTCCCAGCAATTTGGACCAGAAAGACCGACACAGTAATTGGGGAGTGAGTCACAGGATGTGAGTTAGGTCAGGGCAGCACCTCGGGAAGCCAAGTCTGTACTTCCAAAATTTTTGTTTGCTTTCATTTTTTAAATTTATTGATTTTTGTTTTGGCTTAAAGTTTTTCATGCTCCTGGAATTTGAGTTTCCATTAAATAAACAAACCAACCACAGATTTCTTTTTGTTGTAGCTGTTTTTAAATAAATAATTTTAGAGAATTCTATTATGTGTGCATATTGCCCGGTCTTTTCTTGATCAAAGATCTTGATCTAAAGTTATCCTGAAGTCCACGATAAAGTATCTATCTATCTATCTATCTATATGTGAGTATATATAAAAGTAAAATATATAAATACATATATATGTACACACACACATACATCCACCCGGAGCACATTTAAGTGACAGTGGCCACACCATACTTTAGGTAATATGCTGTACTTGGCAGTTTCAAGTTACCTAAATTCTATTTCTAGAGTTCCTGTTGCAGTTGTGCTTTGAAAAATCAGAATTCCTGGCCTTGGAAAGCTTTTTAACTTGTCCAACTGACCTGGTCAACAGGTGCTGAGAAGCCTGGGTGGTTAGTCGTCAGGGTGCATCATGGGACAAGTGTGGAAGGGAGGAATGCTGGACTACTGAGGACTGGGATGTAAAGGCATCATGTCCTTTCACTTCCAAGGCCCTGTTGCCATGGTGATCAGATCTGTAAACAGGCATTAACATCCATCAGAACATAATCTGTGGCAGGGCAATAGGCTAGACCTGGGAGAGTGACCCAGAGCCAGTGTTCTCCTCAGGAGGAAAGAGGTGACATCAGACACAGTGGGCAGAATCTCTAAGCTACTCAGCAGAGGTTCTGCAGGTGGGGAAGGGGCCTGTTATTGGTTTTCGATGGCTGTCTGTTGCTGGTCCCATCAGGAAGAACATACAATTGGCCTGCTATTATCTGGCCATCCCAAAGCCTCCTGATTGCCTTACCTGTCCACGTGCTCCCTATTGCCCAGGACGTGGGAAAGGCAGTGGGCTCTGAAGAGTTCACTTTAAGGAGGAATTATTCTCTTTTTTAAACATTTTTTTATTTGTTAATGGACCTTTATTTTGCTTATTTATACATGGTGCTAAGGATCGAACCCGGTGCCCCAACATGCTAGGCAAGCACCCTACCACTGAGCCCCAGACCCAGCTTCAAGGAGGAATCATTCTTTCAGATATGAGTAACCTAAAATAAACCTGTTAGTATTCTCTCCACCTAAGCCCTTGAAAAGCCACATTCAATCTCCTTATTGGTAGAATTTTCCTTATGATCTTATTCTAAGCAACAATCTTATTCTGTCTTTACTACGGATGAATCCACACCATGATGAGTAGCAGCCTGTGTTCCGAGTGCAGACTGGTTTTGGAGTGAGACCTGAGTTTCTCAAAGGTGGGGAACTTCCACTTCCCCACAGCATTCCTTAGTTCACGACCCTTGACCACAGAATCGTTGTTGGGGACTTTGCCACTGTACCCCAAATCCTAAAGCTAACAGACACCTGATCCAGGGCTCTCCATTCATCTGAATCCTGATGAATCTCCGCTAAGTGTCCATCACAGGAGTTGGCCTCAACTTTTCTTAGTCTCCTTTAAAACAGAAGCAATCACCTGTACATTAGCCTGGCTAGATAATGCGAGGATACGCTCATCAATAAAATTTATACTTACCTGGCGTAATCATTCCTTATACTATAAGAAGTCATTTACCCTCTTAGGAAATAATGTGAATTTTCAGTTGTAAAGTGAACATTGATTAAAAATATAAAACACTTCAGAGAAATAGAAAAAAAATTTAAAAACCCAACTTACCTAGAAATATTTATACATTTTGGTGTATTTTTTTTAGAAACAAATTAAAATATTGAATACAAAAGTGCAACATACAAGTTTGCATCTTTTAGTTTCAATTAATTTAATATTATCTTTCTGGGCTATTAAATATTCTCTGGAAAAAATAATTCTTAAATGAATATAAAATTGTATTTTTGAATGCAGCCTACTCCTAAATGTGAGTTTTGATCATTTTCTTTATAATGTCATATCTATCTATCTATATCTATATCCCTTTATTTATTTGTTTTTATTTCCTGCTGAGGCTCGAAACCAGAGCCTCACACATGCAAGGCAAACTCTCTACCAACTGAGCTATAACCCCAGCCCCCGATGGTTTTATTTTCTATTTTATTATCAAATGTATCTAGGATTTATTTTGCTCTATAGTGAAGTGAGATCTAATATGACCTTTTCAAAAACTAATGATGACTCCGACCACATGTTCTTTCTCCTGGTTGCATGGGATTCTCTTAGCTTTGTAATGACTTTTTTGAATCTGCTCTTATTCCTCTTTTAATCCATGATGTTAACAGAAGGATCTTCTCAAAACCTAAACTTGGGCAACCCATGGACATGAGGAAGAGGTGGGAAATGTGGACTTGGAGTGGACACGGGCTAGCACATCAGTTTGGGAGATTCGAGGTGCAGGTTGGCACCCAGGGATGGGACGCACAGCCATGTGGAAGACACCTGGAAAAGTTGGGTGGGTGGCACATGGTGCTCTTCAGAGGCCGGGTGACTGGGAAGAAGGGACACGGGGTGAAGAAGCATCTGCTCAGAAGGTGAAAAAAGCAGACAGGAGTCCAGCAGGAGGCTTCAGGGCAGGTGTGCCCCAGCCTCGGTACCCACAGGGGCACGCAGTGCGTCTAGAATTGGCCCTTGGATTTAGCAATCTGACAGGTGTGGCACCGGGAAGTTCCAGTGGCTCCCCCAGGGAGACAGACCACCTAATGCATGTCACCTTCCCCTGTGCTGCGTTAGGAAGGTCCAGCACAGTAGCATGGGAGATGGGTGTAGCCAGTTAGGAACTGAGCAGCCTGCCTGCCCCACCTTTATCCTATTTTGGTGAAGAACCGTCTATGGAAAGCCTTTGATGTTCTCCAATATAAATAAAGCAAAGAAGGACTCCTTTGTGTGTTAGAAGCTGGACCCGCCTGGTCAGCTTGCCCGTCCTGCCCCACCCCCACCGGCTTTGGAACACTTTCTGTGTTCTGTGGTTATTTTGCCATGCTGTTTCTCCTAGGTTTTATTTCTCAGCCAGCCCATCCCACCAGAGGGGAGCCCCATTTCCATCGCCCAGGGGCATGTGGGTGGTAGGCTCCTACAACACCCCAACTATCCACTCACTTTCACACCAGTACTCTTTGGAAGGGTTTACAACTATTTTACCACTGAAGGTTTCAGTGAATCACTCCATCAGGACACCTCAGGCCACGGTCACTATCAGATCCACTGAAGATCGGAGAAGGAAGCTGTACCACAGGCCGGCCTGGCAGCCAGTGGGCACCCAGCTCTGCACCAGGACTTCAAAGCAAGTCTGGTCAGCAGGTTCTGCCTTTTCTTCTCTTTTGTTGCATGGGCACAGAAATGCAGCTGATGAAGGGTGGGATGTTTAGGAGCCACCAGGCAAATGTCCAAAAGTTTAGGGAAGTTGGGAGTGGACTGCAATGGTTGAGGCTGGATTACAGCCCCAGGAAGGACAGGGGGAACTTGGGGAGGGAGAGGAGTGGCTTGATGGGGGGCAGACAGCTCGCTGTGCATTGGGGGAGGGCGCTAGGGCCAGGCAGGGAGAGGTCAGGGAGTGAGATTTCCAAATGCAGAGTCACAGAGGTGGTGCCCTTTGGGTAACATCGGCCAAAATCATTTGTGAATACTGAATGCTGGAGCAATGGCTGAGGAGGAATTAAAAGCTGGTCAGAAGGAGTGTCCTCTGTGTGACCATCATAGACCAGAGGGTCACCAGGAGGGTAGCAACCCCAAAGCCACATGCTCAAGGAGGCAGGGAGGCCTGGAGTCCAGCTGAGCCCCCCACTGCCTCTCACAGGTCTGTGGCCTCTCTCAGCTGCCCGCTCACTTTCCCACGGGCCTCCGTCTCTCCCCCACTCTCCATAGATGAGCCCAACCTTCACTTTTCGTCACCTTCAGTTAATTCAAGGAGAGGGTTCCCTGTTTCTTGTCCTCCTGCCAATTTCCTGTAGTGCCATTTATGGCTGCTTCCCCCCGCCCCTTTTAATTGCCTCAAATGAAGATTCTAATTCTGGTAATGTTGAAATCTCTATCAACTTTCTGCATTTTCTTCACCTTATTGTGTGAACTGCTTCTCAGATTCCAGTTCCCCATCCTGATTTTGCGATATCCTGGCCTCCTCCTGTCTTCCTAGAGAGGCAGACCTGCTTCTGGAGTGCCCTCTGATTTGACAGTAAACCCTGGGAGCTCAGCACCCCCCGGGAGCCCCCGTGGGATTTCCTCCTGGGCTCCCACTCAGCTTCCTCCACCCACTGTGCCCGCAGGAGAAGAGGATCCCAGCTCCTGTGTGTGCAGAGAAGGTGTGGGGCTAACGGGACCGTCCCCCCCCACTCCCCCTACATCCACTTGGGTGTTTTCACAGTGGCCCCATCAGAGGATGAGGTGCTTTGCCCCAATCATCTGTTTATGACATTTTCTTAATAAATACATAAAAAGTGCTCAACATCATTAGTCATTAAAGGAAGGCAGATAAAAAAAATTAGGTACACTTCATGTCCACTAGGATGGCTCTGATATTTTACAAAGCCATTAACAGGTGTGTGGAGAGCGCTCATGGACGCTTCGGGGAAGGGAAGGTGCTGAGGCAGCCTTGGCCTTTGGCGGTCAGACTGCGATGTGTGGCTGTGGGTTTATCTGAACTCTTCCTAAGGAGAGCTCGCTGAGCTCCTTGTTCATGTGGATTCATGTCTTTCTTCCAATTTGGGACACTCTGTCCCCTGCTCTTCTCCTCTCCCTGGGGGGCTCCCACTATGCACCTGCCCTCAGCTCAGTGGAGACAGGGTCTCCTGGACCTGCTCACTTTATCCCTCCCCTTCTCCTTCAGCTCCTCAGACTGGCATGCCTGTGCCCTGGTCTTTTCTTCTTTCTGCTCAGATCTGCTGTGGTAATTTCCCAGGAAGCTTTTCATTTTACTTTTTGACTCTAAAATGTCTGTTTGCTCCTGTCTCTCCAGTGACATTTTATACCTGGTGACATGTGGTCCTCCTGGTTCTGGTGTCCTTTGCCCATGATTTCATTCAGCTCTTTGAACATTTTGCAAATAGTGGTTTAAAGCCTTTGTCCACTAAGTTCGATGCCCAGGATTCTTCAGGAATGTTTTCAATTAATTTCTTTCTTTATTAATTTCTGGCCATACTTTCTTCTTTCTTTGCAAGCTCAATAATTTCTATGGAAAAGTAGAAATTTTTAATATTCTGTCAGATTTTCCTCACCCCCAAGGCTTGCTGCTGCTGCTGCTGCTAGTGTGGGTTGCTTCCATTCAGTGACTTGGGAAAGTAATTTGGTGATCTCTGTATGTTTTGTCTCATGTGATCACTGAAGTCTGTGTTTTGTTAGCTTAGTGATTTAGCTAATATTTTAACAGGGTTTTCTTAAACTTGTGGGGCACAGAAAGAAAAGGAAAAGGGAAATATATGTTCTCAGTGTTCACAATGCACACCGTGCCCGCTGGGGGACGCTCCTTCGACACTGTGCACGCTGTCCTCAGCTCTGACAAGGCCGCGGGTTGCCTGTGTGGTGCCTGAAGGTGAGGCGCGGGCAGCAGGGCTCCCTCGGGAGTTGTCTGTGGCCTTCTCTGTGGTACCAGGTGACTCACACAGAGATGTGCATCTGCTGTGGCTCAGACCAAAGGTGTCATCGTTCTCCAGTGAGCCCTTCTGCTGCACAAAATACTCATCTCAAAACTTAGCGGCTTAAAACACCAGTGTACTATTTCCCCTGTCTTGAAGTCAGCCGAGATTCTGCTGCTCTGAGTGTGGCTGGCCTCACCCGGCCCAGCTCAGTGAGACCTCTTCAGGAGCTGAGTGTGCCCATGAAGCTCAACTCGCAGGCCTGGGCCCTGCCTGGAGAGGTCAGTGTGTCGTTTCCTGGACATCCGTGGCCCCCGGTGTGTTTGTTCTGACCATGTGGTGCCCAGGACTGAGGCTGGGAACCCTGGTGCTCAGCTTCCCTGCCTGGCTCAACCCAGTGGGACAGAATTGTTCTGTCTGCACCAGGGGATGACCCTCTTCTGTCCCTGGTGGCAGCAAAGGCACTTAGCACAGCCTCTGTACCTCTGAGGCCCCACGAGAGAGCGGCCTGCACGACTAGCCCTGAGCCCACGTGCAAGTCGGCAAGTCATTCCTTTAGTCCAGGGCAAGGCCTGAGGACGGCAGGGGTGGGAGGCACCCAGAGGGCCTGGGAAGCTCCCGGGGGGATGCTGGGATGCTGCTGAGAGAGAGGCTGAGCACCACAGCAGTGGAGTGGCCAGAACGAAGGGGAGGCAGGTGTGGACCCCAGGATGCCATCTGTGGGGTCACAAAGGCTTCCAGCCCCACAGAGGACAGGCAGGTGTGTCTGTGGGAACACAGAGATATGGCTGGGAGTGGGAGCAGACAGGATCCCCCATCCCTGGTGGTGGTGAAGTGGGCCCAAGCCCTGGGCTGATTTGAGTGGTGGTGGACCTGGCCCAGGGGCGGAAGTGTGACGGGGCCTCCACCCAGCTCTGCCGAACACCACTGCAGAGGAGAGCGCTGAGGGCTCCTCGAGCGCGTTCCACTTGAACAGTACCCACGATGTCCAGGGGGAGGCAAGGTGGGAGCATTGCGAGTTCAAGAAAAAGCTGTGACTATAACTCAGTGGTAAAGTGCCCCTGGTTTCAATCCATAGTACCACCCCCAACCAAAAAAAAAACTATAAGAAAAACATTTCCCTTTTGGAAAGAAGACCATGTTCCTAAGGCCTTATCAAGCTATATTTTTTTAAATACTTATTTTTTTAGTTGTAGTTGGACAAAATACTTTTATTTACTTATTTTTATGTGGTGCTGAGGATCAGATCCAGGGCCTCACACATGCTAGGTAAGCGCTCTACCGCTGAGCCACAGCTCCAGCCCTCCAGCAATATTTTTTACTGCTGCACTTCCTACACCTAGCAACACTGTTCACTGCAAAGATAGAGAGAATCAAAGGCACTCATTACACCTCATGATATGACCCTTGTGGGAATTGTTAACCTGCACCACTCGATCTCTTAAGTAAACCACTGCTCTCGAGCCAATAGGGACCACATGGTCACAACAGTCACAAGATTGAACATTCTAATAGGCACTCACCCACTGAATGTCCATGCTGTGGGTGAGCTCCTCCAGCTGCACGAAGTCCTCCTTGTTGATCACCTCCTTCCCCGTACTCGTCTTCCACCCATTCTTCTTCCAGCCTTGGACCCAGTTAGTGATCCCTAGGGAAGGTATGCTCACTGGGCCTCCACCTGCACCGCCCTGCCTGTCCTGCCTCCGGGGCCTCTTGTGCTCTGACCCGTCATCCTGGACTCCTCCCCTCCTCAGTTGGCCCCAGGTGCTTTGGCCTGCAGCACATGCCAGAAACACCCATCTCCCCCATTCCTCTAACTGCATTCACCTGAAGCTCTCAGCTTAGGACGTCCTTCTCCAGGAAGTTTCCCTCGGGCATTCTCCAAGAAGCAGCCAGCACACCTTGATCCTAAGTTACTTACACACATCTAGACTCCAACTGCAAGGACAGCAGAGCCACAGCTACTTCATGACAGAACTTGGGCTTCAAAACCTCCCTCTTTTCCTTGTGACACACCAATGTCATCCCTGTTATTAATTTTAGCCTATTATAATACCTCCCACCAGGGAAAGAAAAGCCTAGTTCCCCTCAGAGCGACTGGAAAATTACTGGAAGAAATAAACATGAAGGCTTACCATTTATAGTGAACATACTGTCCGTATATAGAACCAATTTACTGATGTTCTGAGCCTTGGCTTGTTCGATGGCTTTGCAGGCTGCCTTGAAAAAACAAGCCACAGTCATCCTCCACAGAGAACGGGCAACACAGCTCATGCTCAAAGTGATTCACACTGGGACATACAAGGGTCACCTCTGGGTCACACATGTTCAAAAGGGTCTATGACACAAGGGTTCCTTCTTCCTATGTACTTTTGATTATATTCTTTATGTGAAATAGTGCTAAACATATAATTCTGTTGACACCGACTTGAAATGACATTTTAGAGTGTTTCTCCAGAATTGCTACTAACCCAAAGTTTCTTCTGGACATTGAATATCTTATCTACATGGATAACAGTAGTAAGTGATATGCTCATAGTCTTGCTGAGGGATGACAGACTCACATGTATCAGGTAACTTTACATGAGTTTCATGCTCAAGGTCAATATTGAGAAATGACAAACTCACATTTATCTGATAACTTACATGGATTTCTGCTCTTTGGTTTGTCTGTCGTCTGGGGAGTCTAATGCCTATGTTTCTGTTTCAAAACAGAATTTTTAAAAATACACTTATAATGCTGATTCTCAAAAGTGATTCCCTCCAACGAATAATGAGCTAATGTGTTAAAACAAAACAAAACAAAACAAAAAAACGATATAAAAGCTTCATATAAAAACACAGCCTTTAAAAAAAATCAAACCAACATGGGGCTGGGGTTATGGCTCAGCAGTAGAGCACTCGCCTCACATGTGCGAGTCCCTTGGTTTGATCCTCAGCACCACATAAAAATAAATAAATAAATTAAATAAGTGTATTGTGTCCAACTACAACTAAAAAAAAATATTAAGAAAAAAAAATCAAACCAACAACACTAACACTTTGTTGAAAGACACTATAATATGGCATAGAAGAAACACCGGACCAGAAGTCAAGGACAAAGTGTAATTTCTGGACTGAAAGGCATTAGCATGGTGTCTAGGGCCAGCACAAAATCCCCAGAACCTAGTGCCAAACCAGCTTCCACTCTCCACCACAGGGGTTTGAAGCTAAGCAAAAAGTTAAAGTGAAAGAACTTTGTGAACTGTACAGTTAGAAAGAAATGGAAAGTGGTATCATTATTAAAAATGCCTAACAACCAACTTTTTTTTTCCTTGAGCTACTGGGGATCAAACCCAAGGGCACTTTACCTCTGAGCTACATTCTCAGTCCTGACTATTTTTAATTTTGAGACAGAGTCTCACTAAGTTGCTGGCCTTGTACTTGCCACCCTCCTACCTCAGCCTCCTGAGGTGCTGGGATTGCAGGTTTGCACCACTGCATCTGGCCACCTACACATGGCTCTTGTGGGTACCTGTAAATACTGGAAAACAAAGTTGAGCGCTGGTGCAGGCGGCTTTAGAGGGACCAAGTCCCTCTTTCCTCTGAACTTCAGGGCTCAGCTTCCATTCCAGTTCCTTCACATCCACAGGCGAGATAGGTCTGAACAAGAGCATTTCACCTTGCCTGCTGACATACCAGGGTCACCGCTGGGTCACACAGCTTCAAAAGGGTCTAGTGATACACGGGTTCCAAGCCCAGCAGCCATTCCCTGGGTAGCCCTGCGAGGTCCATCTAATTTAAGCTAAGAGGCAGGAGGCCCTTCTGGTGTAAAAGCTCATGAGATAGAGACGCCTAAGAGTTAGGGCCGACACAGCAACACCCAGGTTCTACATTCGACATTCTGAAGAACAAAGCTGTTCAGTGTCAATAAAAATCAAAGCTCTGTTCTTCTATCAGCCCCTGCTAGAGCTGTTTGTCTGACAAAGTTTCCAAATAATCAATGAGTACCCAGATCTACTGCGTCTTTCCACAAGTTTTAGAATATGATTCAGTAAAGTCTGATGCTGAAAAACTGAGCTGTTTACTTACAAAGGGTGGCCTGGCCCCCAGTAGACGCCAATTCCTGCTCGTGCTCTCCTCCGCCCGTTACTGGAGCAGCAGCCATCGGTGTAGACAACCACAGAGTCTCCTGTAAGGGAAACAGTAAACACAGCTGGATCAAATTTTGGAAAAAACAAAACTCACACCAAATGTCTCTGAAGTCAGGTCAGCATTTTAAGAAGATGTTCTACATGCTGCAGTCTCTGGGAAACACAAATTTCTTATGTGGGGCAGATGCTACACCACACCTGGTCTCACACACCAGGCAAGGGACAGGGCAAGGTGGTCACAGTGCAGAGCTAGAACCTGCTTCCAGAGACCTACCACTTACAACCTACCCTAAAGGGTCAAAAGACAACGGCAACGTCCTTCTCTATGTCAGGGCCACCGTCACTCTCAGCAAGCCATCACTCTAGAGAGAGCAGGGCCTTGGCATCATGGTGACCCTGCCTGCCAGAAGCTCAAGTCCTCTAACAAACGCTGGTCTCATTTTTCTTGCAGGACATTTGTAACAGTGAACTGTTGCTCCTGACCGTGCTTCTTTTCATCAAGGCAGAGGGTGGGATTAACATGCCAAAGCTGTGAACAACAAGGAAGGAAAGGACGGACACAAGGCCAGGCCACTCTCAGGCCTCTGGTGGCCAGCAACACACTCTCAGCAGCACAGTGGGAGAAGCTGGGTTGCACAGCACTAAGGGACAGGAAGGGGGAGCAGAGAGGCACACACAGGAGGCCCTTGTCCAGGACAGTGGGTGGAGCAGGCACAGCAGAGGCACAGTGGGAGGATGCTACAGAAGCACAGGGACTCAGCTCCTGGAACGATGCTGGGACAGCAGAACACAGGCTGGTAAGACGCTTCAGTCCAGCTGCATCTCAGCTCTGCCAACACAGCCACAGCTGCCTGCAGTCACTGAAGAGACCTACCACACACCAGGCTGTGTCGGGGCCACCGAGCTTCAAGCAGTGGTGAGCATGCTGGGAACAGCTCATACCCCGGGTATGCCACAAACACCTGTTTCACTTCCAAGCAGCAAATAAGCAAATCAAGTACACCTTTTTGACTGTTTTAAATAACTATAAAACTAACCTACAAATACAGATCAACAAAACATTTCTATTTGTTTCCCTTGAATCAAACTATAAAATGGCTTCTTCCTGGGAAAGTTAGAACCTACAAATTCGATGAGTTATGAAAAATGCTAGGAGCTGGGTTCGGTGGCACACACCTGCAATTCCAGTGGCCCAGGAGGCTGAGACAGGAGATTCGAGAATTCAAAGCCGGCCTCAGCAACTGTGAGCTCTAAGCAACTCAGTGAGACCCTGGCAGGGATGTGGCTCAGTGGTCGAGTGCCCCTGAGTTTAATCCCCAGGAACAAAAAAAAAAAAAAAAAAAATGCTGAGGAATGGGTTTGTAGCTCAGTGGTGGAGCGTTTGCCTGACATGTGTGAGGCCCTGGATTCAATCCTCAGCACCACATACAAAAAAACAAATAAAACATGAAATATCCATTCACAGTTAAAAAATAAATAAAATTTTAAAAATAAAAATGCTGGGTATTTCTACCTTCTGTTCGCCTATACTAAAGAAGATATACACACTGTCACTAAGAGACTGAAGTTAAAGCAGAGAAACAGTTCATGACCACCTTGCTTCTAGGGATAAGACACAATCTCCAGACTGAACACAAGGGTAAAATGGTGCTGACTGAGGGTGGAAGGCAGCTGTGCTGAGGCCTTCCTCATCTGAAGAGCTAAAGCACTCTGTGCATAGGGACTACAGGTCTTTCAAACATTACAATGTCATTTGCGGTCTACATAATGGTTTTCCTAAGAATACCTAAAAGTTTAATAATTCTGCATGACTTCATCAATTATAAAATGGTAACCTTAGAGAATTCTATATATGCTGTATGGAAAACAATGAGGATAAACATCAGCTCAGATTTCTCTCATTTAGAGATTGAGCAAAGTTTTCATGGTTTCTAGATTGTTATATTTTTAAAAACCCAAGGAAGATGTACTCTACGGTTTAGATAGGAGGTATCCCCCAAATGCTCACGTGAGACAATGCAAACAGGTTCAGAGGTGAAATGATTAGAGGATGACCACTGTAACCCCACCGTGGACTAATCCAGACAGGCAGGAGGCTGTGGCTGGGGAGGTAGGTCCCTGAGGGCATACCTTTGGGGCTTATCTCTTGTCCCTGGTAAGCAGAACGTTCTCTGCTTCCTGTTGCCTGCTTCCTGTTGCCGTGTCCTGACAGTTCTCCTCCACTACTCCCTCTGTCTTCATGTCCTGCCTCATCTCAGGCCCAAAGCAATGGTGTTGCCTGTCGATGAACTGCAACCTCAGAAACCAAAAGCCAAAACAGTTTTCCTCCTCTGCATTACTTGTCAGGTCTTTTGGTCACCGTGGTGAGAACCTGACTAAAACACATAGCCATGTAAGAAAATGTGTCCTTGCCAAGGGCAGGGGCTGGCTCTGTGTTCTTTCGCACATACTTCGCACTCGGCTCTGAGACCTCTTCTTCATGGTCATCTAAGGGCTCTCTGAGACGCTTGCTGACTTTCACCTGTGACTCCTGTGCATGAGTATTTTTTTGCTCTGGAAGACAAGAGCCTATTCATGAGATAGAAACAATGAGCATAAAATGTACTACTCAAGAATCAAGAATTCTGGCAAGTTATTTACTATCACACCCTTTGAACAGCCCTACAAAGAGGGAATGACTTGGAACACATCATCTCAGATTCTTTTGGGGTTTTTTTTTGGCACTGGGATTGAACCCAGGGCACTTAACCACTGAGCCACATTCCCAGTCCTTTCCTATATTTTGAGACACGTCTCACTGAGTTGTTTAGGGCCTTGCTAAGTTGCTGAGGCTGGCTTTGAACTCCTAATGCTCCTGCCTCAGCCTCCCAAGCCGCTGGGATTACAGGCATGCACCACCATGCCCGGGTCATCTCAGATTTTGAGTCCTGTGAAATAATTCTCAACTCTCCAAGGTGAGCTTGATAAGAGCATTGTGAAGACAATAGAAGAGCTTCTGTGGAAAAACCTGGTTTTGATGGACATAACAGACACACCAGTTAGGGATGACAATGTGAAAATTTGAGGGACTCTTATCCAGGAAAACAAGGACCCAAATTTGAACATAAGATCAGCCCCCTCGCTGCCCCAAATATTGCCATTACATGAACTCCACACTAAGAACCTCTAGGGAGGCTAAGGGGGTGTGGGTCAAGCATAAACAACCAGGCAATTGGACACATCAGGAAACAAGCCAACTACTATTGTAGTTTCTCTTCAGGTGGACCCGGGGTTAAAGCCAAAGGAATCTCAAACACCACCTCGGGGATAACTGGACAGCCAGGATCTCAGTCCCCTTTCCCCAAGCACAAGCTGAATGAGAAAGACTCACGAACAAGTGTTTCAAGGGCAGCTCCACTTTCACTGGCTGAGAACATGGGCAGCTGACATCGACCCTGACCCTCTAGGCTTCTGTAAAACGCTGATCTGAGGCAACTCTCCCTCGGTATCATTTTATGGAGTGGGAACAGAGGTACAGAAGGAGCAACTAATATAACTAACATCTCCACAACAGCAACCTTAACCCAAACCACAGAACTGACCTTTAGCTCTAAACTCTTATGCCAGGGATGGAGGAACAGGGCACTGACACCCACCAGGCGTCTGCTGAACAGCTGCGAGACCACACCCGTGCCTCCAGCAGCTTCCTGCCAGGCCTCTCCAATGTCCAGGCAACTGGGAATCTGAGTGAGGCAAGGGGGCATTTCCACCCACCACCTCGGTGCCTCTTTATTTACCTCAAATGTACTCTACAGAAGTAAATGCAAACACACAGGTACAGATCAAAGGGCAGTTTTGTAGAATTTTGATATTGATACAAATACGGTTTATTTACTACAACAGAGTTTAGTTGAACTGAAAGTTTTTAAAGAGCAGACAAGTCTTTGAAAGATGGGAAAACCACAGTTATCAGGTAATTTTTACTTCACAAAAGTGTGTTTTTCTTTAAGTAAATTAGCTTATATAAGCCATACAACAGATCAAAAATTCCAAAATGAGGATAAGAGAAAAAACTAGAAAGGGGGCTAATGTTTTTATTTGATATAGATCCTAAACATTAAAAGTGCTAAAATCTCAATTTATAAACCTAAGCCACTATGAGGTCTCTGTAAGCTTTTAGGAAAGCAGATTCATAGACAGGAATATATGTACACTGGAAGAACTGAGATGTGAATAATTGGATGTGGCTCAAGCAGTAGCGCGCTCGCCTGGCATGCATGCTGCCCGGGTTCGATCCTCAGCACCACATACAAACAAAGATGTTGTGTCCGCCGAGAACTAAAAAATAAATATTAAAAAATTCTCTCTCTCTCCCACTCTCTCTTTTTTTTTTTTTTTTTTTAAAAAAAGAGCATATGAGCTTATTAGGCTCTGCTCAGTCTTAACTCTCCTGTAAAGTCTGCAAGTACTCAAAACCCTACTTCCTCAAGGTAGGTTCACACGCCATTTACCACCACACGTGCACACACAAATGTGTCTTCAGTAAATGCTCTACCATTAAGTATGTCCCAGCCCAAATATATTTTTTTAATCTTGTGCTCTAAATCAGAGTCACTCTGTTTATCTCAGTCATGTATATCAGAGTTGCAAATCTTATGTCCCTTATATTAGGCCTAACTTTCAATACTTTCTGTAACACATGAAATTGAAAGAAATTCAAATTGCATGACTCTGTTCCAAATAAAAACACCATATACACATATGCTGTGGAGGGAAATCACATTCTATCCTTTAAAAACATAGCCTTCTAGGTCCAGTAACAGTACAAGTACTTTTTTAAAAGAAAGAAATTATGCCAAGCATGGTGGTGCACACCTGTAGTCCCAGTGGCTCAGGGGGCTTAGGCAGGAGGCTCACAAGTTCAAAGCCACTCTCAGCACTTAGCAAGACCCTTCCTCAAAATTAAAAAAATAAAAATAAAAAGGGTTGGGGATGTGTCTCAGTGGTTAAGAACCCCTAGGTTCAATCCCCTGGTACCAAAAAAAAAAAAAAAGAATTATGACCTAGTGATAAACTGAATGCAAAAAGAGATGAGAGTCCTGGTGTGTCTAACACTATTACTGACATGAGCACTACTCTTTAATCTGTACAGCAGGGGAAAAAATGAGATTGCAGAGCCTCCTCATGCACAGATCCAATGACCTCTGGCTGTGAAGGCTCTGAATGGGCTAAAATACCACACTCAGACGACAGGCGAGTACCTTCACCATCCGGGCTCACGGAGTTTCTGACAAAGGCCCAGGCCTCATCTTCACTGGCAAACTTCTTAAACCGGGCAGCAGGAAACCTGTCCACCTGCGCCTTGCATTCATTCCTGGAAAAGGGAGGCAGGTCATTTCCAACCTCCCTCCCTGTCCAACTACCCCCTTTTAATGAAGACTCCTCTTAGGTGGGAAACTGTGAGAAAGGACGGGCTGCCAGCTCCTGGGGGCAAATGTCACACCCTACAGCTTGTAGTGTTCCCTGGCGTGTCACATTCCACATCCCTGCCCTGCTGTCCCCCAGGCGGACGGTGCGGCGGCCCCATTGGCTTTCCTCAAACTCAGAGCATAACAAGTTGGGGGTCTTTGACATACAAAGGTCGACTAATCACTGTATGGCAACAAAACGGGCGGACATCTGAGGTGCTTCTTCCTCTCTGCTGTCGCGGCCAGGCACGGGGAGTACACGTGTGCACACCGACGACAAAACCTGATACCGCGGAGGGGAGGGTCCGGTCCAGCTTCTGCCACGCCCCTGCCCCGGAGCTCCCGACAACGGGGACCCACCCCCCAGGGAGCGCGCTCGAGTCACGACCGCGACCCGGCCCACCGCAAAGGCCCCTCCGCGGACCCCCCGGAGATCGCCCAAATTCCGGCCCCGTCGGAACAGGGAACCTGTGCTGGCGACGCTGGCGGTGCTGCCGGGGCTCCGCGCCTCCCGCGGGGAGCCCGTCCGCAACACAGGCCCCAGGGAGGCCCGGCCGCCCCAAAGCCGCCTGCGGGGTCCGCACAGGCCGACGCGCCCACTCACCAGGTGAGGAAGACGCCGGTCCTGCGGCCCCTGCGCACGGCGTAGAACATTCCGAGCCCGCAGCAGCCGCGGCCCCCGCGCAGCGCGACCAGAACTATTCTGCCGGCTAGAGGTAGCAGCCCGCGCATCACTCAGGCCCGCGCCCGCAGCCGCCTCGCTCTCCCGGCCCCGGCGCGCCCACGAGCCCACTTCCGGCGGCGACGCGGGGAGATGGCGTATACGCCCGTGGGGCGGGGCCTGCTCTCCTCCGTTCCCGGAAGTCGGCGGCGCGGGGTGCGCCGCGGTTTCCGCTGGGTTCTGGTCTGTCCGGCTTCGTGGGCTCCAGAGCTGCCGGCCAAGCGCTGGGGACGGAGGAACGCGCACCAGTGGAGGGGAGGCGCCGTCCCCTCGCGGTCGGTGCGCACCACGGGCCCTCTGAGGCCCGTGGGGCGGCCCGCGACTCCAGTCCGGAGTCGGAGGTGCAGCTCAAAGGCGCTCCCAGAGCCTGGCCGACGTGCTCTCCACCCTGGCGCTTCTGGGGCGGGACGCGCCGCGCTCGGGACGACTGTGGACGGCTTCCCAGTTCGCCCGCCGGTCGCTGCAGCGCGCGCCCCCGGGGGTGCCGCGCTGCCCCGGCTTGGCATGCAGGCGGGCGGAAGGAGGAGGTGGGGTGGGACGGGGCCGGGGAAGAAAAATCCTAGAAGTAATGAAGTGAAGGGAGAGTGGGTCAGGGGAGCCAATCCTTCACCCTCTCTGCTGCCGCAATCACAAGAGGCTTGGCTGTTGGCAGGAGAGAGACAAATGAGAAACAACACAAAGCAAAGCCAAATGCACTAATCAAAACCCTAACCCTCAAAAGACAAGGCAAGGAAAAGTCACTACAGTTCAAAAATGCTAAAAATGAGAAAAAAGAAACAAATATGTTTATGTATGTGTAAACTAGTCAGCACAACAAAGACACACACAAAAACAAACTAACCCCACCAAACGATTCTTAATGAAAAATGAAGGAATTATCTGCCCCGAGGTGGTCAAAATAGTTGATGAGAATAGATGGTCACTGCCCACGCCTGACTGTCATTCCATTTCTTCTTGAGCTCTGTACTGTGAGCAAGAGCAAGGGCTGGGGTCATTAACCCCTTTCTCTTTTTGTGTCACTCACCAAGCTTCCAGTTAGAGTGGCCTAAGATTGACGCTGTTTCATATAATTCTCAGCTTCTCTTCTCCCCAGATGAGGTAGGATGGGATGGGATGTGCTGGCAGGTGGAGTTCTGTCCACACAGACGAGGTCAGTGTGCACTCCCAGGGAGGGGCTGCTGCAGGGTCTATGAGCCGAGTCCCAGCAGCTGGGGCTTAGGCCTAATCAGCCTCACAGTCTTTGCTGGGTGGTTTCTGCTCTGGAGAGATTAGATCAACACACCTCCAGGGCCTGGAAGTTCTAGTCTCTGCTGGGAGTCTGGACCTCCGGAGTCTCCCTAGGATTCTGCTAGTGGGTCAGGAGAGCCAATCCTTCACCCTCTCTGCCACGGCAATCACAGCCTTGCCAGGCTTCCCAGGCTCAGCCCTCGAGTGTACTCACACCCACCTGTTCACGTGAGCTGGTCACGTGAGCTGCCGGACTCCAAGAGGTAAGTGAGTTGAACTTCTCTTTGCTTTCCCGACTTGAATCCCCCGGAGAAAATGGGCTCCCTGCTTGTTTTACTCCTATTCTGCTAGGCCTTGTGGCAGGTGCTTGTCAGGACGGTGTGGTGGTGTTTGCTCAGATCTCCAGGCTCCTGCAGCTCAGCAGGTGCAGCATGGCCACCTTAAGGTGGCTCCTGCCTCAGTTCTCCAGGCCAGTTGGGAATTCAGGGCTCTTTTCATGCCCAGTGCACATTGCAGCCTCTGGATCAGCTAAGGGCAGGCTGCTTTTCTGACCCCAGGATTTTCTGGACTTAATCTGTCCGTTGGGTTTTTCTGTGTTCTTTCTCCCTCTGTGATGGCCAGAGCTGCTACCCCTGCTGCAGCTGGCTTGGCTCCGAGGGAGTCTTTCTTCTTGGCTTAATGTACCTAAATGTCAGAGTCTCTAAGACACTCTGACTGTCCAATATTAGTTTTAGTAAATTCCTCCTTCACCCACCTCACAGAGAAGCAGTCCTCCGCTGGTGGAGCTATGGAATGATGAGGAATGCAGTCTCCTCTAGCCCGCCATCTTGAATCCTCTTCTTGCAGTAGTGTCATTCCCAGAGTCCACGCAGGCTGTGTCTGTGTTGTGGTTTCCTGCTGCTTCTGATTCTGTTTCCCCTGCAAGTGACTGGTGGGGGCTCTGCACCTGTCTTTCCAGAACTCTCTCAGAATGCCCCACACTGTGGTCACGGGCATGTCCTACACCCGGCTGTCCAGTGTAGAGGCCACATGTGGCCACTGAGAATGTGAGAGGTGACTAGAACCAAGGAGGGACAGGATTAGAAGTTGTGTTAATTAATTTTAATTGCTTAGGCTTGTCAACTCTCCATGTGAGCTGGTGGCTTCCCGTGGGATGATGCAGGGGCAGACACAGGCTGTCACACAGCTCTCATCCTGGGGCCCCTTTACCTGTGCACCTCTGTGTCTGCTGCTGCCGCCTGCCCTGCTCCTCCTCTCATTCCAAGCCACTCTTCAAGGGCGATTCCTGAGCCTCCGAAGTCCCCTGGGTGTGTGCTCAGCGGCCATTGTGCCTTGAGCATGCCCTGTCCCTGCATTTCCACAAGTGGTCACCTTCACAGCTTCCATGTCTGTGTCCTCCCCCAGTTGGTGTCACTGGGTCTGATTCTGGGAGCTCTGGAGCCACAGACCCACTGTTGCAGGGACAGACGAGGCAAGGCACCGAAGACAGCAGGAGACAGTTTTATGTGGCTGCAGCCAGGCTCAGGGGGCACAGCTTCTGCTGTAATCAATCCCCTGAACCCCGAGTTCAGGGAGTTTCAGAGTTTTATACCCAACCTGTAAGGGGAGGGGCTCACAAGGTCCCAGTCTGCAGAAGTTCACATAAAGCAGCTTTTTCCTTCACTGTTCTGGGCAAGTTAACCCTTCAAGGGCACCCGAGAAGGGCAGAGCTTCTTCTCCCCCTCTCTCCTCCCCTGCCAGCTGTTACCATGGGGCCCAGTTGTGACTTCTCTTATCTTGGAAATTAGACATCTCTGTGGAGCCCAGCTCAAGGCCAGAGGCCTGGTTTGCACACTTCTACAAACTACTGAACTGGACACACGTTTGTGAAAAACTAGTAAGGGGGTGTCCAGCACCCAGAGTGCCCATTTCTTCCTGGCCAGTGGCCAAGTGAAACAGGGCGACACGAAAATAGGCAGTTTGTCTACATGGAACTCTTTTGCAGAGACTCTTTTGCTGAGAGTCCTAACATCAGCCATGGCGGAGATTTCTGGAGCAGCCCAGTGAAGGCTTCTGTGGAGGAGGGTGCCACTTCACCACAGTCAGTGAAGTTGTTGTTTAAGGAGCACCGACAGCGCTCACCATTGCCAGCACTGTAAGGGCGTCCGGTGCCGGTCACGTTTGACTGGTCTTTGCTCCTCAGCTGTGGGCTGAGTCAGGTCACTTGAACCCCCAGAGCTGTGTCTTCTTCGTTAGCAAGGGGTGACCAGTACTATACTAATAATGTCGCAGGTTCTGAGGATTCAAGTGAGATGAGACCGTGAAGGGCAACTGTGCACACACGTGACAGCCGCGCAGGCCTGGTGACAGGCACACACGCGTGGTGACAGCTGCACACGCAGTACATGTGGGTGTCTCTCTCAGCCTGCACCTCTCCACCCCTCAGCAAGGGTTTCCCCAGAGCCAGTGTTGTGAAACCCATCCACCCTCTGAGCAAACATGTGGGAGCCTCTTGTGTGTCCCTGGGGACACAGTGGGGACACAGAGCAGGCAAGACTGCCCTGGAGGCCAGGCACTGAATCTGGAAAGTCAGGGAACAGAGGTTGCAGACAGCAAGTCACCCTGTGTGCCTACCTAATGGTGGGTCTGGCAGGGGCCCTGGAGGCTGGGGCGGTGGGCACGGCACTGAGTGGGGGCACCCAGCCTCATGGGGAGGTGAGTCCAGCAGAGGCTCCGAGGGAGTGAGCAGGTCACAGGCTGGCAGGAAGAGCCTTCTCAGCACAGGGAACGGCCACTGTGAAGTCACAGAGTTGAGGTAGCCTGAGGAGGGGCTTGATGTGGAGCATGCCTGTGGCCAGGGAGGGAGAGGCAGCAGGGGTGGTGGAAGGCACGGGAGACCAGGCGTGCTGATGGAGAGGGTCCGAGCAGCTGACTGTTTCTGAAAGATCCCTGAGGGTGCTGGGCCGAGAGCAGACTGCAGAGGGAGGGTGGCCGCAGGAGGCCACCGAGGGGTGGCGAGGGTGCTGTCCCCCCGGCTCCTCGTGGTGGCCGTGCGTGATGTGGAAAGACGGCAAACACATCCAGAGCAGGAAACCACACTCCAGTGCACAGACCTGCACCAGCCTGCCGGCCTGCTGCAGCGCCACGTCCACACGAGGCCAGCTGTGTCTGGCCCACGCCCTTCCCACCTCCCACCTTCTCAGAGGAAAGGGAGTTTCAGACACCGTGTCATTCCCAGCGTCAGGATCCAGACTGAAAGTCTGTGCGACTTCGCCACAGAGGGCAGGCGAGACTGACCCCAGGGCTCTGCTCCAGTGGCTGCAGGAGGGGTGGCCACTAGCTGGGGTGTGGAGGCTGAGGGTGGGGCCCCTTTGGGACCAGCAGCAGCTGAGAGTCGGACACTTCAGCTCTGACATTTGATTAGACATCCAAGGGAGAGGTTTCCAGTTGGTGGACAGAATGCGAGTCTGCTGCTTAGGAGGGAGACTGCACCCCTTCTCAGGTGCCATGTCACCAAATCACTCTTTGGATCACCCATTCTGTTCTCCTTCAGAACAGATGCTGGGAATGTCTGTTAAACACAGTGTTTCATAGGAAGCTCAACATTTTATGATTAATTGTGTTTCTGCAATTTCAAGAAAAATCCACCTGCTGATTGTATTTATTGTCATTTATTCTTTTATGAATAAGAATCGTTCTCTTTATTGGTGGTCCTGGGACTTGGGCCCAGGATCTCATGCCTGTGAGACAAGTACTGTACCACCGACCGACATCCTAATCCTAGGAATAATTCTTAATAGAAATCATGGTTTTTATGTGGCTTTCTGTTTTCTCCATGAGGAGCAGAAGAAAGGGGAGGAGCACAAGGCACCCACTGGCTGAGGGGTACAGTCTGGGGCCTCCTAGCCTCCTTCAGTTCTCTGTTTCTTCTGGTGCTGGGATTGGCCTAGGTTCCCTGTTGACCCCTGGTGATGCCGGCACAGTCCTGAGTCCTGCAAGGAGAGAGCTCCGAGGTCCTGTCTCTGAGCCCCTGTGTGGTGTCCGTCCTGCATGGGGTGCTCCTGTGGGCAGAGGGGTGTCCTCGGCTCTGCCCCATTGCTAGCCAGGCCTGGTCACCTAGTTGCTGGGTGGTGTTTTGAAAGCACCCACAGACTGGTAAAAGTGGCTTTTCTAGGTGAGAATGACTTCTCTGCTTTAATCACGACACAAGCTGCAGGTTTGCAGTGGTGGGACTGTGTGTCTGGTGGCCCTTGACTCAAAGCAAGCCCTCTCTCACGCCCTCCTCTGGCGGGCTCATACAAAGACACTCATGCCCGCCCAGGTGACAGTAAGCCCAGCTCTGTCACCGCCTCACCTTTGATGTCTCTGAGCTTGGTTTTGGGAGCCTGGCTGGGGTCCTCCTGCCGGCAGACCCGCGGCCCTTCCGCCGGCAGAGGCCCACTGTGCCTGCCTTCTCGCTTCTAGGAAGCATGGCTGATGCTTCGAAGGAGGGGAAACTGACCCGATTCCTGGACTTTGCCCAGCTGGTGGACATGGCCTCCGAGTCCGTGGGAGGAAAGGTAAGCAGGGCTTCAGGGAGCAGCCAGGGTTTCCTGCACGCAGGTTGGGGGTCCCCCCCCCAGGGCAGAGAGCTGAATTAGCACCAGCAATCAGGGCGACGGGTGCCCGCCCAGGGAGCACCTCCCTGCTTCCACAAATTTACTTAACGGAGGCAGTCCTGAACAGGGACGGCCCAGCCTTAATGCTCAAAAAGGCCCCTTGCCCTTGTGGAGGGGACCCACTCTCCTCTGTGGGCCAATTCAGAACGCGTGGTGGCCCTTCAGCTTAGGTGCGGCATGATTCTATCCCGGAAGCTTGCTACGATGCGAAGGAGAAGGTCCCTGCCATGGGCAGAGGGGCCTCCCAGGAAGGTTGTCCTACAAGGAGAGGCTTGGGAAGTCCCAGCCAGTGCTGTGACCACACCGAGGACAGGGTGGTGGAGCACATGGACTCCGCTGCAGCTGGCTGGCGTTTGCAGTGGGGCATCCACAGGGCCCATCAGCAAGAGATGCTCCAAGAGCCCACTCAGGGGCCAGGGAGCCGCCAGGAAGCCGGCAGCACCAGGAGAGCTGGGTCCTCCCTGGCCCTTGGGTTCCTGGCTGCAGCCAGAGCCCGGGCACCTCCCCACAGGCTGCTGGGACCACAGGCTCCTCCAGAAAACCCGGCTTCCACCTGTGCTCATGGGGCCCAGCTGGGTGCACCCCTTTCTCCGGCAGAAACGTGCAGCTTGCTGACACACGCCTGGACAGTTTCCCTGGAGGGTGACTTCCTGGAGTCCCATGGGAGAAAACTGTGGCCACCAGAGCACAGGTGTGACCCCGGGTGGCATATAGACCTACTGCCCTTGCTGTTGGAAAAAGCCACAAAACCCAAGGTTCTGAGTTCTTGAAAAGAAGGAGCTGGTCTATTTGCTTCCCAAGTGCGAGGTCCAGATGGTAAAGGGATCAAGAGGAAAGGTTGGGACAGCAGCAGGGTTACTGCCTGCGGAGCCTCCTCCCTGGGCCAGTCCACATCCCCTGCATCTCATAATGCTTCACTGGGAATCAAATAGAACGTTTTTAAATTCACACTATTTTATCTTCACTTCCCTTTGTCTAGATTTTATTTTCAACAGACGACTTCTTTGCTCCTGCAGAAAACCTCATAAAGGTACTGTGAACGCGCGTGGTGCGTGAGGAGGCTGGTGGGAAGGCCCCTGCCCTTTAGCTGACCTCTCACTGACCAGCACAGCAGCGTGGCCACATGGAAACATGCAGACAGCAGGAGCGGGGGGGGGGGGGAGGAACGTGGGCCACATGGCCTTAGGGGGACACACTGAGGTCCGTGCCCTGCTCCCTTGACAAATGAGGACTTCATCGTGTGTCTCGGGAAGAAGCTGGCCGTTTTGAATCGTTGGGAAAATGCGTTACCCTCCTCGTTAAGAACGTGTAGGACAGTTTCTCATTTAAAAAGGGACACATTAGGCAGCTCAGGAGGATGAGGTAGGAGCAGTGAAGTCCAAAGCCAGGCTCAGCGGCTTAGTGAGGGCCGAAGCAGCTTAGAGAGGCCCTGTCCCCAAATGAGAACATAGAAAGGGCCGGGATGTTGCTCAGGGGTTAAGTGCCCCTGGCTTCAATCCTGCCCCCACACCCCCCCAAAAGGACAAACACAACCAAGAGACAGAACAGGCCCAGTGGCCTGAGGAAGGGTAGAGCCGCCCCCCCCTGCGCCTGCAAGGTAGGCGGACCTGCGACCCACTGGCAGTACAGCCCCAGAGGCCTGCAGAGGGGCAGTGCCACTGCCTGCGCCTACAAAGTAGACAGAACTGTGACCACCGACAGAACAAGCCTAGCGGCCCGCAGAGGGACAGAGCCGCCGCCCGCGCCTGCGAGGGAGACTTTGCAACCATACAAGACCAATATAAATATATAGGGGGAAAATTCAATAGCACAACAGTTTCACCAAGTAGAAAGGAACGCGAACAGTATGAAGAGACAAGGAAAGAAAGGACCATAAGCATTGCAGGTCAACTCAACGTTAGAAGAGGTAATAGCTGCAGCAGATGGAATGTCAGATAAAGAATTCAGGATATACATGCTTCAGATGATCTGGAGTCTCAAGGAAGACATCAGACAGCAAAATCAGACAATGAAAGATCACTTCAACAATGAATTACATAAACAAATCCAAGAAGCAATAGATCAACTATACAGGGAAATAGAGGTTATAAAAAACAAACAAACAGAAATCCTAGAAATGCAGGAAGCAATAAGCCAACTTAAAAACTCAATGGAGAATACTACCAGCAGAGTAGAACACTTAGAAGACAGAACATCAGACAATGAAGATAAAGTATTTCAACTCGAAAAGAACATAGACAGCTCAGCAAGACTGTTAAGAAACCATGAGCAGAACATCCAAGAAATATGGGATAACATAAAGAGACCAGACTTAAAGAGTCATTGGGATACAGGAAGGGACAGAGTTTCAAACCAAAGGAATGAGCAATCTGTTCAATGAAATAATACGAGAAAACTTCCCAGACTTGAAGAATGAGACAGAACCCCAAATCCTAGAAGCCTACAGGACGCCGAATGTGCAAAATCATAAGAGACCCACACCTAGACACATTATAATGAAGATGCCCAACATACAGAATAAGGAGAGAATTTTAAAAGCTACAAGAGAAAGGAAGCAGATTACATTTAGGGGCAAGCCAATCAGGATAACAGCTGATCTTTCAACACAGACTCTGAAAGCTAGAAGATCCTGGAATAACATATTTCAAACACTGAAAGAAAATGGGTTCCAACCAAGAATTGTGTATCCAGCGAAATTAAGCTTCAGGATGGAAGATGAAATTAAAACCTTCCACGATAAACAAAAGTTTAAAGAATTCGCAGCTAGAAAACCATCTCTTCAAAACATCCTTGGCAAAACATTACAGGAAGAGGAAATGGAAAATAACAATGAAAACCAACAGTGGGAGGTAGGACACTAAAGGGGGGAAAATAATCAAAGAGGAAAACAAACCATGTTTAGTAACATAAATAAACAAATATGGCTGGAAGAACAACCCATATCTCAATAATAACCCTAAATGTTAATGGCTTAAACTCACCAATCAAGAGACACAGGCTAGTAGAATGGATCACAAAACAAGACCCAACAATATGCTGCCTACAGGAGACGCATTTGATAGGAAAAGACATACATAGGCTGAAGGTGAAAGGTTGGGAAAAATCATATCACTCATATGGACTTCGGAAACAAGCAGGAGTGTCCATACTCATATCAAATAAAATAGATTTCAAGCCAAAGTTAATCAAAAGGGATAAAGAGGGACACTACATACCGCTCAAGGGAACCATACACCAACAAGACATAACAATCATAAATATATATGCCCCAAACAATGGTGCAGCTATGTTCATCAAACAAACTCTTCTCAAGTTCAAGAGTCTAATAGACCACCATACAATAATCATGGGAGACTTCAACACACCTCTCTCGCCACTGGACAGATCTTCCAAACAAAAGTTGAATAAGGAAACTATAGAACTCAATAACACAATTAATAACCTAGACTTAATTGACATATATAGAGTATACCACCCAACATCAAGCAGTTACACTTTTTTCTCAGCAGCACATGGATCCTTCTCAAAAATAGATCATATACTATGTCACAGGGCAACTCTTAGACAATATAAAGGAGTAGAGATAATACCATGCATCTTATCTGATCATAATGGAATGAAACTGAAAATCAACGATAAAAGAAGGAAGGAAAAAGCATACATCACTTGGAGAATGAACAATAGGTTACTGAATGATCAATGGGTTATAGAAGACATCAAGGAGGAAATTAAAAAATTCTTAGAGATAAATGAAAACACAGACACAACATATCGGAATCTATGGGACACATTGAAAGCAGTTCTAAGAGGAAAATTCATTGCTTGGAGTTAATTCCTTAAAAAAAGAAAAAAACCAACAAATAAATGATCTCATACTTCATCTCAAAATCCTAGAAAAAGAAGAGCAAAACAACAGCAAAAGAAGTAAAAGGCAAGAAATAATGAAAATCAGAGCTGAAATTAATGAAATCGAAACAAAAGAAACAATTGAAAAAATTGACAAAACTAAAAGTTGGTTCTTTGAAAAAATAAACAAAATCGACAGACCCTTAGCCATGCTAGCGAAGAGAAGAAGAGAGAGAACTCAAATTACCAGCATACGGGATGAAAAAGGCAATATCACAACAGACACTTCAGAAATACAGAAGATAATCAAAAACTATTTTGAATCCTTATACTACAATAAATTAGAAGATAGTGAAGGCATCGATAAATTTCTTAAGTCATATGATCTGCCCAGATTGAGTCAGGAGGATATAGACAACCTAAACAGACCAATATCAATTGAGGAAATAGAAGAAACCATCAAAAGACTACCAACTAAGAAAAGCCCAGGACCGGATGGGTATACAGCAGAGTTTTACAAAACCTTTAAAGAGGAACTAATACCAATACTTTTCAAGCTACTTCAGGAAATAGAAAAAGAGGGAGAACTTCCAAATTCATTCTATGAGGCCAACATCACCCTGATACCTAAACCAGACAAAGACACTTCAAAGAAAGAAAACTACAGACCAATATCTCTAATGAACCTAGATGCAAAAATCCTCAATAAAATTCTGGCGAATCAGATACAAAAACATATCAAAAAAATTGTGCACCATGATCAAGTAGGATTCATCCCTGGGATGCAAGGCGGGTTCAATATACGGAAATCAATAAATGTTATTCACCACATCAATAGACTTAAAAATAAGAACCATATGATCATCTCGATAGATGCGGAAAAAGCATTCGACAAAGTACAGCATCCCTTTATGTTCAAAACTCTAGAAAAACTAGGGATAACAGGAACATACCTCAATATTGTAAAAGCAATCTATGCTAAGCCTCAGGCTAGCATCATTCTGAATGGAGAAAAACTGAAGGCATTCCCTCTAAAATCTGGAAAAAGACAGGGATGCCCTCTCTCTCCACTTCTGTTCAACATAGTTCTCGAAACACCGGCCAGAGCAATTAGACAGACGAAAGAAATTAAAGGCATAAAAATAGGAAAAGAAGAACTTAAATTATCACTATTTGCAGATGATATGATTCTATACCTAGCAGACCCAAAAGGCTCTACGAAGAAACTATTAGAGCTAATAAATGAATTCAGCAAAGTGGCAGGATATAAAATCAACACGCATAAATCAAAGGCATTCCTGTATATCAGCGACAAATCCTCTGAAATGGAAATGAGGACAACCACTCCATTCACAATATCTTCAAAAAAAATAAAATACTTGGGAATCAACCTAACAAAAGAGGTGAAAGACTTATACAATGAAAACTACAGAACCCTAAAGAGAGAAATAGAAGAAGATCTTAGAAGATGGAAAAATATACCCTGTTCATGGATAGGCAGAACTAACATCATCAAAATGGCGATATTACCAAAAGTTCTCTATAGGTTTAATGCAATGCCAATCAAAATCCCAACGGCATTTCTTGTAGAAATAGAGAAAGCAATCATGAAATTCATATGGAAAAATAAAAGACCCAGAATAGCAAAAACAATGCTAAGCAGGAAGTGTGAATCAGGCGGTATAGCGATACCAGACTTCAAACTATACTACAGAGCAATAGTAACAAAAACAGCATGGTACTGGTACCAAAACAGGCAGGTGGACCAATGGTACAGAATAGAGGACACAGAAACCAATCCACAAAACTACAACTACCTTATATTTGATAAAGGGGCTAAAAGCATGCAATGGAGGAAGGATAGCATCTTCAACAAATGGTGCTGGGAAAACTGGAAATCCATATGCAACAAAATGAAACTGAATCCCTTTCTCTCGCCATGCACAAAAGTTAATTCAAAATGGATCAAGGAGCTTGATATCAAATCAGAGACGCGCCGTCTGATAGAAGAAAAAGTTGGCTACGATCTACATACGGTGGGGTCGGGCTCCAAATTCCTCAATAGGACACCCATAGCACAAAAGTTAATAACTAGAATCAACAAATGGGACTTACTCAAACTAAAAAGTTTTTTCTCAGCAAAAGAAACAATAAGAGAGGTAAATAGGGAGCCTACATCCTGGGAACAAATCTTTACTCCTCACACTTCAGATAGAGCCCTAATATCCAGAGTATACAAAGAACTCAAAAAATTAGACAACAAGAGAACAAACAACCCAATCAACAAATGGGCCAAGGACCTGAACAGACACTTCTCAGAGGAGGACATACAGTCAATCAACAAGTACATGAAAAAATGCTCACCATCTCTAGCTGTCAGAGAAATGCAAATCAAAACCACCCTAAGATACCATCTCACTCCAGTAAGATTGGCAGCCATTAGGAAGTCAAACAACAACAAGTGCTGGCGAGGATGTGGGGAAAAGGGTACACTTGTACATTGCTGGTGGGACTGCAAATTGGTGCAGCCAATTTGGAAAGCGGTATGGAGATTTTTTGGAAAGCTGGGAATGGAGCCACCATTTGACCCAGCTATTCCCCTTCTTGGTCTATTCCCTAAAGACCTAAAAAGAGCATGCTACAGGGACACTGCTACATCGATGTTCATAGCAGCACAATTCACAATAGCAAGACTGTGGAACCAACCTAGATGCCCTTCAATAGACGAATGGATAAAAAAAATGTGGCATTTATACACAATGGAGTATTACTCTGCATTAAAAAATGACAAGATCATAGAATTTGCAGGGAAATGGATGGCATTAGAGCAGATTATGCTAAGTGAAGCTAGCCAATCCCTAAAAAACAAATGCCAAATGTCTTCTTTGATATAAGGAGAGTAACTAAGAACAGAGTAGGGTCGAAGAGCAGGAGAAGAAGATTAACATTTAACAGGGATGAGAGGTGGGAGGGAAAGGGAGAGAGAAGGGAAATTGCATGGAAATGGAAGGAGACCCTCAGGGTTATACAGTGGAGGAGGTAGAGAGAGAGGAGGGGAGGGGAGGGGAGGGGGGGGGAGGGGGGAGGGTGGAGGATGGGAAAGGCAGCGGAGCACAACAGACACTAGTATGGCAATATGTAAATCAATGGATGTGTAACTGATGTGATTCTGCAATCTGTGTATGGGGTGAAGGTGGGAGTTCATAACCCACTTGAATCAAAGTGTGGAATATGATATGTCAAGAAATTTGTAATGTTTTGAACAACCCACAATAAAAAATTAAAAATAAAAAAAAGAGTGAAAGAAAGTGTAGGGCGCGGCCCAGCTTGAAAGCACGTGCGCAGCGTGAGCCCTGGGCCCAGCAGCACCACACACACAACAGGTCAAAGCAAATAAGAAGCTGACTTAGTCAAGGTTCATGAGGGGAAGAAGAAGGTGTCGCAACAGACTGTCACTATGAAACCTTCCTCCCCAGCTCTGAGGCCCCTCCACGATGCGATCACTCCTGGAGAGAAACGCTGCAGGTGAGAAAGGAGCAGGGTCCAGTTTGCTTGAGTCAGGGAAGCGTTTCTTTGCATTTAGAAATGACAAAACAAGGGTTAATGTGCAAGTGAGGTCATCTGATTTGCCTTTAGAAGTCCTTATACCCCAAATGGCGTAACGCGTTCAAGCTCAGAACAGTGAGCTGCTGGAGTTGACAAAGCAAATGGCCCTAACATTTCGTTTCAGTGCTGTGTCCAGCCAGTCTCGGCCCAGCGCCTCCCACAGCCTGGGGGCTCCCTGAACTCTGTCCCCAGCACGTTCTCCTGCCTCAGCCTCATCCCTACGTGGAGGCCAGGGTCATGTCGAGGACACGGCTCCTCCTGGGCTGTCTGGCTCCATGTGAGGCACGATCTGATTCCCTCACATGAGCGGCAGGAGCACCTCCAGCTTCACTGCAGCTTCTGCAGAGAACCTGAAGCTAGCTCGGCCCTTCTGCTTCTGGCTACTGCCTTGCTTCAGTAGAGCTCTGTTCTAACGGTTCCTGACCTCTGTCTTCTGGACTCCACGACAGCAGCTAAGTTACATCACTGTTTCAAGGGCATCACTGGTCGAAGGGCCTGAAATGTGCTAGTGGAGGAATAAAAGTCCATATGTGAGCAGGAATGGCTCCGTCGACGTGCCGAGAGCGGGGCACTGTGGTGTCTTTACGCACAACACGCTGCCGAGGAGAAGGCCTGGCACGGGACAGCGCCTCCGGCAGCAGACCAGGAAGGAGGAGGGCCTGGCTTCCTTTTCCTTAACAGATTTGCTTTTCTCAGGTTCCCAATCATCCTGATGTGCAGAGAATGTTAACAGCATCCGTTCAGCCACCGCATCCTGAAGGAGGGGCTCCCGAGACAGCGCAGCTCTGCCAGGACTCAGGGACAAGCGGCAGAGCCTGGCAAGTGCTGCTTCTGGACTCTGCTTGCCTGACTACAGATGCTGAGGCCCACAGGGTCCCATGAGCTCCCGGCGCCTCGGTATGGGGCTGTGGCATGCCAAAGTGGTGCACTGCTCAACCACAGGACCACATGAGCAGATTGAGACGCTCCTGGGACCATCAATGCAGGAGAATAAAGCATGCAGGCTGACCGTCGTCAACGCACAGAAAGGAGCTTCAGGGAGGGTCCAGGTAGGCGTACCTAGAGGACGGACGGGGACCCAGAGCCTTCGGCATCACTGCGGCCACTGCAGGCCCTGGGAAGGCACTTCAGCTTCCTCCTACTGACCACTTCTGAGGGAGGGATGCGGGAGTCTCCCGTGGTCTCTCACCGTCTTACCCTTCAACCAAAATTCTATGTTCAGATAGTCAGTACAGGGAGCACCAGCACCTCGCGCTCACTGCCTCGGGGAGAGCCACGAGCACCTTCACTGCAGAGCCTGAGCAGGGCTTCTTAAAGGGCCCTGGAAGCATCGAGCTTCCTGGGTGAGGGCTGAGACAAGGCTTTCAGAGCATCTCCCTGCTGGTGACTTTCAACAGGAAGGTCGCACAGGTGTAAGGGGAGCCACGGTCGTGCCAACACCTGCCCCGTTACAGCTGGGAACACTGAGCACACCACATTCTGCTGTTTACACGTACAGATCTGAGCTGAACGTGGACACCTGTCTTTGGCTCAGGACCCATTGTGGCCCCCAAGACCATGCCCTTGGCCCCCTTGGCTGTGAGGCTCACTGCCCGCTCCGGGTGCGGTGTCACCGCCTCAGTCCACTTGCTGAAGGAACCCACTGCTCTCACTTTCAGCCTCCCCATGCCCACACTCACCTGGCTCGCTGCAGACGGGCTGGCGCAGTTCTTGCGGTAACACGCCAACATGTGTGCAGTCTGATTAACTAGGATTTCCCGGATGACTTTCAAAGGCTGGTGTAGAACTGCTTTAAAAGCTGAATGCAAAAGGCCATTAGGAAAACAGGCATCAAAGTTCTAGATACTGATCTCTTCAAATGACAGAGAAAGAACAAACTGCTATTGTCCTCAGGTCTGAAGTGAGGATGGCAGTATTCAGAATGCTAGTCCCTGCTGACATCCCCTCCTGATTGGGTGGCATCTAGTCAGTGCAGAGCAGTGGGCGGCCTACAGCAAAAGGCCACTGTGGCCCCAGAATCATCTTCAGAATATCATAAACACTTCTACACCGAGAAGAGAAGGGCTGGTTTTTTCCTTTTCTGGTGTTCTGAATTCCTGCAGCTGACAGCTACTGCTTCCATAACCTGGGGTAGCATGGCAGAGAGAAGCCACAGACACCCTCCCTGGGCCCGTGGAATTCAGTTACCAAGGTACGGACGACAGGCCAACCATTCCTGGCAGCCTCCTTCCACCCTGCCGTGTGCCGCTGGCTCATTGTGGCCACCATAGGGCCTAGCCTCTGCCTATCACCTGCTGCTGCAGATGCACACGTCTTCCTTTGTGCTCTGCCTTCACTCATTCTGGTTATGTGCAGCCATGGCTGCACCCCCACCCAATCTCGGCTACCATCACAACTAGCCTAGGGGTCTGGACGGAACACCAAGAGCACTCACACAGAGCTAGCAAAGCTGTACCTGACTTGGCAAAGAAGTTGATGAGGGCATCCGTCTCACAGCTCTTGTAAAGATCTGCTAGCTGGGAGCTACAGTTTAAGCCGAGGTTGTGAATCCGAAGTCTCCGCTGACCCCCGATGGTGGTGTAAAGCACAGCACACTGTGGAAGAAGCAGGGCGAGGCCCAGGTTTTGGTGACCTCCAGCCAGCCTGGCTGCCTCTAGTTTGCATTTGCCAAGCAGTGTGTGTGGCAGGGACCCCTGGATGCCCCACACCCCCACAGCAGAGTGCACGGCTCCTCCTCTGGGTTTCCAGCAGCATTCCACTGGTATGCACTGCCCGGTGGGTGCCGCACGTGCATGACTCCACCTCCACGTGTGCAGCTCCACTGTGCTCAGACCACTCACAGCCACAGCAAGACCCATGGGATGCTCAGGCTCATGTGATGACGTATGCACCAAAGAGCCTGAGCGTTTGCGACTCAAGAGTGGACATCAGAGCCCCCACTCAGCAAGTCTCAGCCTCTCTGCACCCTCTTGGTGCCACGCTGAACTGGAACCAGTGGCCAGTTAGTGACCTTTTTTCCCATCTGAATTGAAAAGCTCCATGCCTTCTAATTAATGTTACGTACTACAAAACCAAATTCTATTCTACTTGCTGATGATATAATGTGCTCAACATGGTGTCAGAGCTGAGCTGTGGATCCTAACCTGTGCTGGGAGAGAGGGCCTAGGAGGTAAAGTTATTAAACCAGGTCACTAGAGGGACCTGAGTTCAATGTGACTGGTGTCCTTACAGGGAGAGAGCCATGGGCACAGACATGATGACAGGAGGGAGACCGTGTGAGGACAGGGGAACACAGGCCTGGACAGCCCCCAGAACCCTGAGAACAGAGTTCTGCTCTATAACCAGGAGATGTGCACTTCCTGGTGGCTGGAGCTGACTAATGCACATGCAGCAGGAATGGAATGATTCCTAATGGGGACCCTGAGCCCTGAGTGCTCAGCCAGGAACCCGGACCTCGTGAAAGACAGAGTGGGTGAGCCCTAGTGGGCACCCTGGACACTGGGTGCCCAGCACAGGTGCCTGGCTCTGTGCAGGCCAGGATGCTGCAGGCATAGCAGCCACACCTGCAGGCATAGTAGGCTCTCTAGGTGGACCCAGCCCCTGGAAAAGAACTGCATTTCTTTGTGAAGGGACTGTGATCCCGTCTGCATGGGGGCCCCTGATTCTGGCCAGCACGAGCCGTGCTGCAGTGAGGGCAGGCAGGTCACCTGGATCAGGGCGCCACTGTCCTCACTGAGCCTGTCGTCATGCTTGAACTCCACCGTCACAGCCTTGTCACAGTCCAGGGCAGCCATCTCCACGTCTGTGGTGTTGTTCATGAAGACCCCACCAAAGAAGTCTGTGGCTCTGAAACCTGAAGCACAAGGAGGGGTTCTACTGACTGCTCCGCTGTCAACGTCACCCAGATAGCTGAGCACGCGGAGACCTACCTGTGCTGGTCCGCACCCGCATGATGGCATCAAAACCTATTTTCTTCTCCACGTCACTTCTGAGGTCATTCAGGAACTGCTGGCTATCCAAGTGCATCTGAGAAAACAAGCACAGTCACGTGTGGCAGATGGCAGTAAAATACTTGATGATTCTTGTTTTTAAAACATAATTAAAATGGTTCTCATTTTTAATCCTGATTTAGCATATTTATATGCTAAATCATAAGCATAGCTTATGTTTCTTTGGTTAAAGAAAATATAGGACCTTTGGACAGAGATTCTGAAGTTTTCAAATGAAACTCATATCATTTCTTTCATTTTCATAATGGTTAGATGGGGAAATTGTTACTAATTTTAGGGGTTTTGTGTTAGAGGCAAGACTAAGACCACTGTGCCACCCATTCAATGAGGCTGGGGAAGGCGTGCAGCTGGGCTGCTTCCCCCTCCACATTAGGTCAGGAGGGTCCTCCACGGAGCCCGTGGGCCATCTCCCCTGTGCTGCTTCCCCCTCCACATTAGGTCAGAGGGTCCTCCACGGAGCCCGTGGGCCATCTCCCCCAGTGCTGCTTCCCCCCTCCACATTAGGTCAGAGGGTCCTCCACGGAGCCCGTGGGCCATCTCTCCCAGTGCTGCTTCCCCCCTCCACATTAGGTCAGAGGGTCCTCCACGGAGCCCGTGGGCCATCTCCCCTGTGCTGCTTCCCCCTCCACATTAGGTCAGAGGGTCCTCCACGGAGCCCGTGGGCCATCTCCCCAGTGCTGCTTCCCCCTCCACGTTAGGTCAGGAGGGTCCTCCACGGAGCCCGTGGGCCATCTCCCCTGTGCTGCTTCCCCCTCCACGTTAGGTCAGGAGGGTCCTCCACGGAGCCCGTGGGCCATCTCTCCCAGTGCTGCTTCCCCCTCCACATTAGGTCAGAGGGTCCTCCACGGAGCCCGTGGGCCATCTCCCCTGTGCTGCTTCCCCCTCCACATTAGGTCAGAGGGTCCTCCACGGAGCCCGTGGGCCATCTCCCCTGTGCTGCTTCCCCCTCCACATTAGGTCAGAGGGTCCTCCACGGAGCCCGTGGGCCATCTCCCCAGTGCTGCTTCCCCCTCCACGTTAGGTCAGGAGGGTCCTCCACGGAGCCTGTGGGCCATCTCCCATGGTGCTGGCACTCTGCTGTCGCCATGGCAGAGGAGGTTCAGGGGCCACAGCTGAGCAGCCCTAGCACAACTCCTAGTCCTGTGGCAGGCTCAGGCCTTCTGCTTCAACATGGTGACTCTCCCTGACACAGGAGTTGAGAGGAGACGCCTGATCCGTCCCTGGGTGTGCGCACTTGTCAGACTCAGGGTGGCGCAGGAGAAGCCAGCTGCCTGCAGCCTGGGGCCTTGCAGGGCTAGTGCTCTGATCACCTCAGATCTGTCTCCACTCAGATGTGGAAGAGAGCAGTGTAATAAACTGACCCTCCATTTCGACAATTTGAAACAAATATCTATTTTTCTAAACAGTACCTTAAACCCAGATTATTTTCTCCATTATGACAGCATAGGTGGATGTTTAACTCTGAGACTGAATGAGCTCCACCTTTGGCAAATACCAGGCAACACCAAGGGACTCGTCCACTGTGCATCTGTGTCTGCATTTATCTGTGTCTGGTTCAGTGCTGGGCGTGGCTCCCCCACACACTGCGTTAAAGTGGGAGACAGACAACAATGGTGTCACCTACCTGGAAATCGCTGTACTTGTAAAGAGTTCCCCCGGTGAGCAGAGGAACAAGGCCCAAGGAGGCCACATCCACATACTGACTGGGGAAGAGGAAGAGGGTCACAGAGCAGCCATGGGCCACACAGTCTTTGGCCAGAGACTCATAGACACTGGTTTGGGGCTGGAAAAGAATCTGAAGAAAAGTGTGCAAGAATGGAAAAAGAAAAGTCACAAGGTATTTCAGGCACAAAATCTGAGTTTCTGTTGGATTACTATTGAAATTTTAAATGGAAACTGTGTTTTCCAGCTAAGTGAGCTTCAGAAACACTCGTCTGCCTTCTTCTCAAAACCCCAGTGGTGCCGACCCTGTGGTCCTCGACCCAGGGCTACACCACTGCAGGTCTGAGCCAAGGCTGTCTGGAGAGCCCAGCAGCTCTGCCTCAGGCCCCAGCCTGTGCCTCGGGGTCCCACGGCATGTGTCTGTTCTCCGTGGACTCTGTGTTCAGCATCCCCCTGGTTCTTGGCCTCTTATACAGATTATATACACAGAATATGTTTGGGCTCTCATTTATGTTTTTCTAGTAATATAAAAATTCTCAAATTTCTGCAACTCAAAACAGTCCTGCACTGTGCAATGCAGGCTTTGACTCCAGAGCCTCTCCCCCCCTGACAGCAGGGCGGGCGGGCTCTGCCACCCACGGCCGGCCTGTACCTTCTCCTTGTCTGTGTTGAGCAGTCTCTTGTCGTCTCTGTTTTTGAGCTTCCCTGGCGCTTCAGCAGTTGGCAAGGAGGAATGGAAGATGAACAGCTTGCCAGGACACTCTGCTGCCTAGAACAGAGACAGGGGAATCTCAGAAAATGCTTGAGCGTGGAGGCTTTATTTTAAGGGGATAGAAGTATGTCAAAATGTACAGGTTGGTTCTGCGAGGTGAGCCCTACAGCCATCTAATCTGTGTTCTCAGGCAGGTACGTTCCCTCCGTGTTACAGGCTGAGAAACTGAGGCTCAGCAAGGCCAGGCCTCCCACGAAGGTTTCCGATGGGCCAGTGTCAAATGCTAGTCTGTGTAGCAGGCACCAGACACAAGGCACAGTAGCAGCACCTTGTCCAGCCCCCAGTTTAGCCTCCAGGCACGTGAGTCCCACTGAGCAGGAGGACGGCAGGGTCTGGATCTGAGTGGCAGAGGTGCTCACAGCAAGCCTCCACAGCAGGGTGAACCAGCTGGTCCTTCAGGAGTGGGCTGAGGGCTGTGGCTGGGGTGCAGTGACAGCTCAGGCCAAGGCAGAGGCCCTGCGGAGGGGACCAACCCATCATCCCCAGAGCACTGGAGGGAAGGCCCAGGCCAGGGAGGACGAGGATCTTGCTGCTCTCAGTGTCAGGCTGCACTGTGTCTTACAGGTCAACCTAAACTCAACGTTAACAACAGAACTTCAGAACTGACTGGGAAGCGGCCGCCGGGGTCCGACTGGCGCAGCCATCGGTGGCTTCACCTCCACCCACCTCCTTGGTGACAACCACCAGAATCATTTGGGTTCCACTGGCCATACCTTCAGCCTCAGCCAGGCCCAAGTGTCACTGCTGTCCCTATCACTGGGCCCTGAGGACCTGCCCTGCATGCCTGAAAACCCCACAGGAAGGGGGTTTCTCCCCTCATAGCTGGTGGTCAGCTCTTGCTAAACCGACTTTAAAGTCGGTCTCACGTAGCCAAGAGCAGGTGCTGAGCTGCAGCCTCCAGACCAGGGCTCGGACCTGGAGGAGCTGCGTGGCCACTGGGCAGTGGGCTGGGCAGGGCAGCCTCCAGAGCCCAGGGCCTGTCTTCAGCTGCAGTTGCCAGCATGCAGAGCGGCTGGTCTCACCTTCAGAGCCTCCATGCCCGCCTGGACCACAGGAGCGAAGACGGCCTCGTTCTCATTGGAGTCTGCAAACATCCCTGGAATCTGGTCCAGCAAGCTACAGGGCAGGAGAAAGTAGAGGTACTGAGTGGCCCACGGGCCTGTCCAGGCCCTGAGAGCTCAGCCACTGGCAGCACAGGCCCAGATGCATGGTGACGGCCTCAGGGAAGGTCCACAGACCCTTCCTCAGGGCAGGGCCTCCCAGCACAGTCAGAACCAAGTATGGGGCCTGGACCAGACACCAACTGCGTCAACTCTGTATGTGCTCCTATTCACCACACTCCTGATCTCTCAGACTGTGAGTTTCTGAAACAGTATTATCTCTTTACAGCACAGAGGTTGGAACCCAGGGGAGTGCTACCTCTGAGCCACACCCCCCAGCTCTTCTTAGTTTTCTTTCTTTCTTTTCTTTTTAATATTTTTTAAGTTTTCAATGGATCCCTTTTTATTTATTTATATACTGTGCTGAGGGTTGAACCCGGGGCCTCACACGTGCCAGTCAAGTGCTCTACCTCCGAGCCACGCCCAGCTCTTCTTACTTTCTATTCTGAATCAGGGCCTCACTGAATTGCCCCGGCTGGCCTGGCGTTTCTGCTCCTCCGCCTCAGCCTCTGGGCAGCTGGGGTGACAGGCGTGCCCACACCTGCCTGTATCTTCAATACTATCACCATGGACACTCTTCCCCATGCAGAAGGTACCTCCCATGCACCCCCAGAAAAAAGGAATGATTCAGAGGATTAAGACGAGTATGATCCACATTAAAGATTCTGGTCCTTTTAGATTCTGGTTCACATTAAAGAGCAATAGGCAGAACACGATGACAGAAGTGTGTAATCCATGTCTTCAAATCCCTCTACTGATGGCAAAACAACACAAAATCAGACAGAATCAAGATGCAGTGCACCCAACAGGTCTTGGCTGTCCTGAAATGATAGGACACATGACATTTACTTGTGAATCACCGACTGGGACTCTTGATAGTTGACAAGGAACCCATCCAGCAGAGGAACAAAGACCTCTCCAATGTCGGTCACCACCATCATCTGAGGCTGGGCCAAGTTGCTCTTCACGTTAAAGAAGTGAAGAACTGTGTGGTAGGTGATAAACCCAACGCGAACTGCAGACGACTCTTCGTGCTCTTCCCTATAAGCAAAAAAACTGTTGTGGGCCTTTCATAAAATGGAATGAGAAGTGTTTCAGTTGGACATATAAAGAATATGTGTCTGAATTTGGGTTTCCTGAAGAAAACAAGGCAAAGCCACATCCTGGGGATGAGGGTATTACAAAATCAGGCAGTGATGAGGAATCTCAAAATTCCAAGGGAAAGCAAAATACATATTATGAGAACACTTGCTCACATTTCTTTTTTTTTTTTAATATTTAATTATTTTTTTTTTTTTTTAGTTTCAGGTGCCCGCAATATATTTAATTTAATTTTTTAAATTTTTACGTGGTGTTGAGGATCATACCCAGTGCCTCGCGCATGCCAGGCGGGCGCGATACACTGGAGCCACATCCCCAGCCCACATTTCTTTAGTAAGTGTGATTTTACCTCCATTACTCAGGAACACAGCTCCTACACTCCACCAGGAAAGGATTTGCCCCTCCTGCAGTCCCAGGGCCTCTGAGAGGAGGCTCATTTTTGAACCTATATGTCCTAATAACAATACTTCCAAAGCAATTACATTGTATATTGACAATGTTACTCTTATTAAGAAAGGGCCCTTTTGTGGTATCGTGAAAAAGTAACAAAAGCAGTAAAACTGTAATAATGTGGATGGCTTTAGGAATTTCACAAGGCCTTGGTCTTCCTGAGTGTGTAGATCCTGGAAGGTTCTGGGTGCAGTGTGTGGAGGCAGTGCTCAGAACTGGGTGGTTCATGTACAGGGAGCACTGTCTCCCCTGCTCCCTCCCTAGACAAGGTTAACCACAGGGAGAAACAGAATCCTCTCGTTTCCACTGGCTGCTGCGTCCCGCTCTGACCCAGGGAAGGCCACAGTGTCACTTGCTATTCTCTTTGACCCTTAGATCCAGTGCAGCTCATTTTGCTTAAGACAATTTTTCCAAAGGACCTGGCTGCTCCAATTCCATGTGGCATAAAGAGTTACAAGAAAAAGGAAGATGGAAGAATTCAGATGAGCATTAGACCAGTTTGAGTATCTGCTTCTGCTTTAGACGCCTTGATTTCTTTGATGTTCAGCAGAGGGTAGGCTGACAAGCACTGTGTTTTTCAACTGTGTCATTTATTATCTCCTTCCTTTGCCAACAGAGGGTATTCTTTATGTTGCCTTAGTAAAGGTTGAAATGTTCACAGATTCTCTCAATCCCTTCCACACACACTCAGTACACACTGGCATTCTAGACACTTGCAAAGCTTTGAGAAGTAGGAATCCTCATCTTTTGTGACTATACAGATAGAGATGCTCATATTCATCTCAGTATCCAAGATGTATGACTTCAGGTAATTAGCACTATGCTATACCACACCATGACACCAACCCTTACTACACCATACCAGGTCTACCAAGACATGCCACACCACGTCATGCCATACCAAGCCATACTACACTATGCCAGGTCATACCAGGCCATGCCATGCCATACCAAGCTATACTATAGCAATAGCATGCCATACCATACCAAGCCATGCCACATCATGCCATACCACTCCAAGCCATACTACACTATACCAGGTCATACGAAGCCATACTACACTGTACCATACCATGCCAAGCCATGCCATGCAATACCAAAGCCTACTATGCCATACAATACCAGTCCAAGCCATGCCATGCCATGTCATGCCATACCAAGCCATACTACACCATACCAGGTCATGCCATGCCATACCAAGCCATGCCATACCAAGCCATGCCATACCAGGTCATGCCATACCAGGTCATGCCACACCATACTATACCATGCCAATCCATGTCTTGCCATGCCCAAACCATACTACAGAAACCATTCTCCCTTGCTCTCACGTGCAGAGTCTTCATAGCAGAGTCTTCTTTTGCCCCACAGGCTGTAGCACAGGGGGCAGTTAGGGGTCTGCTGAGGATGACCATACTGGGAGACACTGAGTTGGGTGGCCATCTGGGGCCCAAATTGATGAGCTCATGCACACTGCACAGTGTCCCAGCAGTGAGTGTTGGGCCAGCCTGGCCATGGAATGGACACTGCCAAGCTAGGCTTTGTCCATCTGAGGGACAGTTTACTAGCACACTACTGGGTAGGCCTCCACTTCCCAGTGGACCTCTATCACACAAGGGGAAAGTGCCTAGCAAATCACAAATATTCTCTTTAGCAGGTGGTCTGGAGTCAGAGAGGGCAAAGAGCAAAAGAAAAACAGCCCAGCACAATCCAGATCACTGTTTCCACTGGGCAGGGAAGACACAGGCAAGAGGGAGGAGGCCTGAGGCTCACAGGAATCACTTAGAACCCGAAGGAGCATTTTGAAAAGCATCTGGTCAGTTCCCCTCCCATGAGAAGACACCATTATCTCCACGGGAACATGTTTTACTTTTTAAAAGTTTGTTTAAGAAACCAGACACTGTCCAAACGTTTTCTCCACATTATAACTACCTCATTCAATCATATCCACAGAAGAAAACTCTCAGCCTCCCCTCACAACAGTCCCACCTGCGCTGCGAGGGTACAGCCCGTAACACCTGCTTCCTCTGTCGCCTCCTGAACACCTGCCACAATTTTATCAGAGCAAACTGGACAGAGCAATGCTGAGGTCGTTAGTAAGGAGAGGAACCAGAACATCCTCAAAACACAAACGGCCACACACTTGGCCCAGTAGCTGGGTATGGACACCAGGTGGAATATCTCAAAGCTTTTCTTTCCTGTTCCAAAAAGGTCAGAAAAGTCTGGCAAGTTTGCCAGGCCCAAGACATATGTTCAGACAGAAATTCAAAACGAAGTCGTGAAGCACAGGGCCTTTTCTTTCAAAGGATCAGCTAAAAGGTAAACACACCCTAAGACGTCCATCAGGACCCCAGACTGCTTCAAGAAGGGAGTCAGATTGACAGGGCGACCTTAAAGCCACACCTGTGCGGCCCAAATGCATCCCAGGAGGAGAGACAACCAGACCTACCCCAAGTCAGGCGGGAGGGAGAGGCAGCAGGGCAAGAGCTCGGGTGCCCGCCTGTCCTTTTGGATGTCCTCTGGGGGCGCAACTATGGCCTCACACCTGGTGCCCGGGCGCGGCCAGCACTCCTCCCCACTAGGTAGCAGGTGCAAAGGGAGGAGCTGGTGCTAGTGCAGATGGGGTTGGAAAAAACGGGAGGAGGGAAAGCCCATCATGGAAACTGGAGCAACTCAAAAGTTCAGGCTGAGAACCCAGAGCCTGTGAGAGGATTCCATGATAAAATACACCATTATTCAGTTTCCACAACCTACACGGAGAAAAGACCAGCTCAATTTTTAACCTGATGATAAATCGTAAAAGTGTTCTAAAATAAAGTTATGTTTTAATAATTATAAAATTAGTGGTGTTGTGTGTAAATCATTGATTCACTCTGCATCCACCATAAGACCAGACCCCACGGGAAAGTCAGTGCTTTGGAAGGTGAAGGACAAACTCCATGCTCCTGGCACTGCAGAGTTCCCTGCTAATCTGCAAAGGTGTTGAGCATTGTTACCCCAGCACCTGTTTCCTGGGTTTGTACAGAAGATCACTTTAACATTTCAAAAACTCAAAAGGATGGTGCCGTTTGATCTGTAACTAATTACCCAATATCCTCCTTAGCAAAAGACCTCCACTGGCCGCTGAGTCCTGGGCGCTGGCCCAGTTAGCCAGCAACCCTGTGGGGTAGCAAGGAGGCAGGTCTGACCTTGGAAGCCGCTGCAGCACCGTCTTCAGTTCCTCACAGATGAGCTTCACCAGCCCACTCTTGATGTTGCTGTATGAAACGTTGATCATGAAGATAAAGGCCGGCGGGCTGGGAGGCTTGTTCTTCTGCAGGAAAGCAGACAGTGCACATGGTGAAGACCTTTCACATCAAACTCACTCACTGCAGACCCGCAGGTCTTCAGAAGGTTCACTGAATATTTAGGAGGTAACATCAGTGGAATCAAACCATGTTCAAGAAGAGAGTCTGATGCTGCAGGAGAGATGAGGCAGCAGCTGACTCGGGACCTGACTGACTCTGCAGCTCTGTGACAGCTGGCAGACCCCCAGACTGAAGCTGCTGCAGGAGATCTCACCGGCCGTGTCCCTGTTTAGGGCTCTTACAAGCTCTGCTTCAGTTGCACTGATAGGACATCAGACACTAAAATCTAACGCAGAATTTAAAAATAGCACCACACTGTTGAGCGCGTGCTCGATTTATTTCATATCCATTGTCAACAGGGCCTTTGTGTGTCTGAAACGTCACTGTCCTGAAGCAGCTGCTATGGAACGGTTTCAGGCTGTTTGCCCCCCGGTCTGGCTCTGGTGCTCAAGGAAGTGATTCCTAGTGGGGGTTAGGAAATAGGCAGACCAGAGAGCCACAGGCAAACAGCTTCCGCGACCTACCCCAGAGCAAACACCAGCTCGATTTCTAACTTTATGATAAACCATAAAAATGTTCTAAAATAAAATCATGTTTTAATCATATTCATTCTGCATGCACTACAAGGCTGATAGGATGCTGTTCTAGTAGAAGTACTTCATTTTACTAACGTGCTTTTGCAGTACTGAGTCTGAACCCAGAGGGGCTCTAGGTCCCAGCCTAGAACGTTTTATCTGGAGGCAGGGTCTCCTAACTTGCCCAGGAAGGCCTGGGATTCTTGGTCTTCCTGCCTCAGCCTCCAAGAAGCTGGGGTGACAGGCATGCCCGGCCACCCCTGGCTAAAAGTAGTTCACTGAAGGTTTCAGGGCACAAAATGTAAGACTTCATCCCTTTGCCACACCCAAAGTCAAGAGGCAAAGGAACCTGCTGCTGACACACGGGTGCTTTCCTGGCAGGTGGCTCCTGGTCCTGCCTCCTCCCTGCAGCACATCTGTGCTGACTCTCGCTGGGTGAGCACGCAGCCACTCCCATCAGTGAACCCGCCTCTGTGACGAGCCCGAGTGTCCTCCACGCCTGCCCTCTCCTCAGCCAGCAGCTCCCTCTGGGCATGCTCCTGGTGCCAGCCTCTCGCTCCACAACACTCCCCAGTGGCCCCTTTCCCACACGCATATCAGAAGCTGGCAGACAGTGCAGGTCTGACCATTCCCTTCCCTCAGTCATGGGGACCCTTTTTTCCAGAGTGATTTTTCCACTGTGTTTTGTCACAGCCTCCCTCTTAACGCCCTGGAGTCTATCTTTAGGCCACTGTGAGGGCTGCCTCCCGGGCTCTCCTAGCCTCTGAGCTCCAGGCCAGTGTTCCCGTGAGCTGCCGCACAGCCCCAAGCAAGGTCTGCGGGTTTCAGAAGCTACAGTTACCCCAGCACCTCCTGGAAGGAAGTTTCTCAGAGCATGCTTTCCCAAACTGGAAGGACCTCCCATCCTACTCGCCACCTTGCAAAACCCAAAGTTAGCCCTCACTTCTTTCCTCTAGAATTGGTTTTAATGTAGTAAAATGAATAGATGAAACTCAGTACTTCTTCAGCATGCAGGTCAGTGGTGCCAAGTGCTCTCACATCCATTTTCATAACTCCTCCAACTTGCAAAACTGAAACTGACCCTGCAGCCCCTCCAGGGGCTGGCCGCCATTCTGCTCTGAACCTGTGGGTCTGGCCTCTCCCGGCCTCATGCCACCTGGATGTGCAGCATGGCCCTGGCCTGTGGCTAGGTGCTCCACTCAGCACCAGACCTGGGCCTTCGTCTGCTTGGCAGCACCTGCCAGAAACTGCCTCTCCTTGAGCTGAGCGACACCTGTGGCAGCTCAGGCCCCTCCATCTGCCCACCCACCCACCCACCCACCGGGGCACACGGCTTTGCTCCCCCTTGGGCCCTGGTGAATGGTGCACTGGAAACACCTGCTCACAATCTCAAAGCAGGCCCTCTTTGAGATTCTGCTTTCTGGGTTTTTAGGTGTATGGCTGACCACATGCAGCTCCACTTGTAGTGTTGGAGAGATTGCCAGTCAGCCCTCATGCTCCCGGCTTGGACTTCTCTCCCAACCCATCCTGCCCTTGCCTCCAGATCTCCCCTCACCACATCCACTGCAGTTGGAATAGCCCACCCGAAGTGGCATGGATCATAGCGTGCCTCCTCCGAGGTCAGAATGTCCACAGCCAGAGAGCCCAGGGCAGGGCGTGCCACACAGGGTGCTCAGCCCTGCTGCTGGAGCAAGCAGGCGTGGGTGGACAGGCCAGAAGGAGCAGCTCACTGTCCTATGAGCCCCTCCTCATGCTCCTCAACAATCTGCTTTAAAACCCAAGAGACCAAAGGTGTGATCTCAGCCAGTGGGAACTGAGAGCTGGGCCGTGTCTCAGGCACACGTCCTGGCACCTTGCTCCTCGGACACCTGCCACGCAGAGCCTGGTGGGCCTCCACCACAATCTGTTGGCACAGGTTCTTAAAAAGGCTTGAATCTGAGTAGCTGAGGCCAGCTCTCCAGGCCTCAGCCCTGGTCTCCTCGCACAGTGGTGGCCAGGGGGTCGCTGAGAGACCCACCCAGAGCACACATAGACTAGGCCCTACCACAGTGTGTGCAGAAATGCCAACTTCACCATCTTGCCTGGACATTAAGACCGACTGAGATGAGTGGGCGACATGATTATATAGCTCTCCTTTCAATGTGTGTGTTGAACACACACCCACAAAGCAGACAAGCTCCTTTCCATGATTCAAATCCCTGTGTGAGCTCACTGGTCTACATCATTTACATCTTAAATAATAATTGAATTGAAAGATCTTTACAGCATATTATTATTTTTTTTTTTATGAACTCTACCTGGAAAAGTAAAAGGAAGAGCAGGCTCATAAAAACTCTTCAAAATGTACAAATTGGATTTGGCTCCTGCTTCCCAGTGGGTTTCCACCAGTCAGACAGCCCCCTGCAGCAGTTTGAAGGTACCAGGACTGCTCTCCCAGTGCAGGTCTGCCTTCTGCCTGAGGTTCTACCAAAGCATCACGTGGAGCCTGCATGGCCTGTGGTCAGAGCTTGAGACCAGCGTGGTCAGACTTATCCTACAGCACAGATGTCCCTCCACCAGCTGGCGTGACTCTGCTATTTGGTTAGAACAGCACATGCTTATGTGTTGCCTAATGATTCTCCTGTAGTCAACAGCAGAAAGGAAAAAGAAAAATCACTATCCAATCTAATTGGGCTGTACTTCAGGACATGCTTCTTTCCTAAAAGAAAGCATTTGTACCAAAATTGTTTTTCTATTTTTCCAAATATGTTCAAACACTACAGCATTTTAAACTAACAAGACATTTTTCTTTAGCAATTAGGATCTATGTAATGTAGTTCAAAATGATGATATAAAACACTAAAATAAATGAGTAAGATATGTTCATTGAAAAAAATTTAAAGAGCCAATTAACTGGAAAAATTTTAGTTTTGAGAAACATTCCCTATCACCTATTCTCAGTGTGTGGACTGGTCCCCCCAGAAAACACCCCTGGGTCCATTCTGTGGGCCAGAGGCTGCTTCCTGGGAGTCGGCACTGCAGATGTTGTTTGTGGAAGGAAGTGAGGAGCAGAGTGAGGAGGACACTTCTCCAGGTCACACAGGCTGCTCCAGCTACACACTGAGACCTGCATGAGACCCAGAGGTGTGTTCAGATCCCCGGACGGTGGGGAAGTTCTGCCGGGGGCCCCCAGTGATATCCTCCTGCAGCACTGGAATAGAAGCCTGCCTGCCTCCCACCCCCCACTCATTAGTCCACTCACCACTCACTCATCCACTCAGCCATCCACTCATCCATGCATTAATTCACGCACTCATTCATTCAGTCCAGTTACTCACTATTCATTCATTCATTCATTCTCATCCACTGGCACTCATCTCTCATTCACTCATTCATCGACTGACTCATTAACTTATTCATTAATTCACCTATTCATTCACTCACTCACTCACTCATTCATTTGTAAACTCACTCATTCATTTCACGTGTACCCTCAAATGTCTACCTGTGCCAGTCACTGGGAAATATCACAAAGATGATTGGGCCCAAGGATGTTAGAATACACGAGGCAGGCAGACAAGCAGGGAGACCTGAGCTCCACGGGGAGAAACGCTGAGACAGCCATCCAGACCTAGCTCTCTGAGGACACAGATGTGGGACCACACTGCCCACACGAGGACAGCAAGTGGTGTGCCGCACGGACGGACACAACGTCCCGCCAGGCAGCAGAGCTGGGGCAGCAGTCTCCCAGCGGGGAGCACACAGGTGTGAGAAGGACAGCAAAACACGCTTGCCTAAAAACACCTGTGTGAATGTGAGCCACCAAAGGGCAATGAGTTCAGCACATGTGGTGAGGTTGTTCAATGGCAGACAGAGCTGAGGGCAGTTTGGGGTCCCAGAGTCAAGGGCTTTAACAGGAGGCAAAATATTTTTAACTTACATTTTTAGGAAAAAAACAACAACTAAAATTGGTTCACGAGAGGCCACTGGGAAGGGAGGCCATTGGGAAGGGAGGCCATTGGGAAGGGAGGCTTATGGGTATATTTTGGAGCCAGGACAGCGGAGGCCATGGCCCCAGGCCCCTGAGGCAACAGCTGGAGAGAAGAAAGGAGACACAGGGCCAGCAACGGTCCTCGGAGTACATGGCTACACTCTGGCCTTGAGACTCCCGGGGCAGAGGCCCTGGGGGGCCCTGGTGGAAATGCTGCACTAGGAAGTCAGCATGTTCTGTCTAGAGAAGACAAATATCATTGCTCCCTCTTTCTGGCACTTCAGCCATGGTCTGGCCACTGGATCGGGCTGACCTTCCAAAGGCCACATCCCTGACTCCTGCCTCGCTCCAGAGCCCCTGGTGCTGCCAGAGCCCGGCTGAGCTAGGCATCAGTCTGCACATGGCAAGGTTGTTTACCTGAAGGTGACCTCGATGCACACCCACTCCAGCCCCGGGAACACTCACCCTGCAGTAATCCAACGTGGCCACGTACTCATAAGACCCCAGCGAAAGCTCGGGCTTCTCATAGTGGTCCAGTCTTCTCCCAAGGTGGTCCAGATGTTGGAAATAGAATGGTGGGACTGACAAAAGAGAGGAAAGGAAAGCTTCTGTTTGCATGAACACAAATGACTCAACGAACTCTCCCACTGTATTACAGGAGGAAAGGAGTTCGTGTAAGAAGAACATGTTTATGGCTGGAATGCAGTGTGTCCCAAATGCCCACGCCTTTTAAAGCACTCCTGGGAAAGTATGAGGATTTTCCTAAACACCTCTCGGCTCTTCTATGTTATTGAGGACATGTATGATTTGGAGCAGCCTAAAAAAACAGGATAAAAGTATTTTTGATACAGCACAACCCCACATTGCAAAAAAGTAACTTAAAAAAAGGTAGCTCTAGAGCACTTGCCTAGCAAGTGGGTTTGATCCTTAGCATCATATAAAAATAAATAAAATAAAGATATCGTATACATCTACAACTAAATTTAAAAAAAAAAATACTGTTGTTTTTAAGTCTTTGCAACCCAAATATTTAATGGTCCATATTTAATTACATCTTTCTAAAAGAATTTGGAGATTTCTATTTGAAATTTCAACATACCTTACAGAGATAAACCCTGGTTATTTTGATTACTATTATCTACAATACTTTTTGCATTTTGATTAAGAAATGTCTTCACAGGGGTGGGTCTGCATGGTGGTCTCCCAGCATCTGGCTTAAGAGTGCAGAGAATTGCTGTTTTTGGAAAGACTTGGCCACTGATATATCAGCAAAGATCTCTGGCTTGATTCAAAGGGCTCGGAAGGTCAGTTTGGAAGTCATTCTGCAGCTTGCAACACTATGGGTCACACACTGAAAACTGCACAAATAAGGCCTGGAATCTGTGGGAAGAGCCCGTGGCCGAGTGAGGCCGGAACAGCATTCAGGAAAGCTGTGCAAACCGGCTCCAAGCACCTGGTGAGAAACACTTCCACGTGTTGGAGCCACAGAGAAGGTGCTCACCTTGGGGCAGCAATCCAGCATTGAGGAGCGTTCACTTGTGAAACTGACTTGTGAACCACCACAGGGCTGTTTTCCAAGGTTGGACTTATCAAGAAACCATCGGAAGCATTTTTCTATGCTTACCATATCATGGTCATTTCTTTTAAAAATAAGCTTTATACAATTCATATTTACATGTGGATCTCTGAATCTGGAAAATCCAATGCCTTATCAATATTATAGGAGTGGACACTGTAGGTGAGTTAGGACAGCTGTGAACTACTGTTGGTTACATGTGGGTGACAGGCAAGACCCGATGACTGGCTGGCTTGGGAAGTGTGGGACAGTTATTCCAGCCCAGCAGGAGATTCATTCACCTTCACCATGTATATGTCGTGTGAATTTTTTTTTTACAGTTAATTTTGGCCAGGCATGGTAGCACATGCCTGTAATCCCAGCTGCTCCAGAGGCTGAGGCAGGAGGATGGCATGTTGAAGGAAGCCTCAGCACCTTAGTGAGATCCTGCCTCAAAATAAAATAAAAAGAGCTGGGGCTAGAGGTCGTGGTAAGCACCTGCCTGGCATGCATGAGACCCTGGGTCCAATCCCTGGTACCTCAAAAAAATATAATTTTGTATCAGCAGCATTTCATATTATCTAACCCTTTAGTAGACCAAAGCTCAAGTCACATCACTAATCACGCACTACTCTATGGCCAGTCCTCCCACGTGCCTCCTAACATCCGTCTCCCTGGTCATCCTGCTGGGGAGCACGCAGGGCATCCCGTCCAGCAAGCCTCTGCCTTAGCCCTAAATGAGGAATGAGGGGTTAGCACAAATCCAAGGGAGCCCAACTTCCCCACAGGGCCACAGAGTTGAGCCTAGTAGGAATAACACCACTGGAAGATGGTAGGGAGTCTCCCAGGAGGGGTGCCGGGTGGCACCTGTGCATGGAGAGACAGGATTCTCAGGGGCTTTTCCCACCAAAAGGTGCTAGGCCGCTGAGGGCCCTGAACTAACACTAGAAGCGAGGCAGGGAGGGGCCGCCCAGTGAAGACCCCAAGGTTCTGTGTGCTGGAGACATTTATGACTACCTTCCAGGGAGGCCAGGGCTGTGTGAAGGCACTGCGGTGCCAGAGCTTGGAGCAGAACCTCAGCCAAGGGCGCAGAAGGCCTTGGACTTCTCAGGACTTCCTCCAAACTAAAGTACAAAAGGCTCCTGAAATCCAAGACCAAGACAGCATGGCCAAGGACCTGGCAGCCAATTTCATCCAGGCTGAGCGCTGGAAGGAGATCTTCCTTGAAGGAGTGCAAGGCTGGAGACCTCTGGACCCTGGTCTTCCAGGACACGTGGCACCAAGCAGATGTGCAGCGGGCAGAGGGGCCAGAAGGCCCTGTCATGTCCTCCCCATGAGGCAGACCAGCCACTCAGCTTCGCAGTGGGACAGTTTCAAGAACTGACCACGGGTCTTAGGGGAAAGACTTTCAAGGCCAGTCTCTGGCCTCTCCGTTGGACAAGGTCAGGGACTTCGTGTGACTGTGGAGGGACATAGGACCAGTGGAGCTCCCCCACAGAGAATTCTAGACTCCAAGAAGCAAGACCCTGGCCACAAAGGCAGAAAACGGAGCTCAGCAGCCCTCAGAGTGCCCACGCTGAGGGGGACATCCAGGCAGACCAGGGCCACTCATCCTTGGGTCCAATCCCAGGGGTGGTGTGTCCACAGTGGTAGGAGCAGTGGAGCCCAGAGAGGACCCCCACGCCAGTAATCACCACATCATCAAAAACGAGCTGGGACCAATGCGGGAATGCTGCCAGCCAGACACGCTCAGCGCAGGCAGTGTAGGCACACTCCGCACAGCTGTCTCACATCCCCGACTGAAACTGGAAACAGGATGACTGCGGCAGGTGCTTCCTGATGTTCCCCCACGAACAAGCACAGGCCTCTCCCCGAGGGAGCACATCCACAGCGTCAGACCCTCCCATTCCTGAGCTCTTCCTAAGCCAGCAAGCTCACTCAAGACAAGAGAGAGGTCCCCTGAATGTCACCCGGAGCACGGGTGGGACCTCATCTGCCTCCAGCCGGAGCTCGGTGGGGGGACTGGGATAAAGCCGCCCCACCTTGAGTTCATAACTTCCACGAGGGCTCAAGCAGCCACCTAAAGCTGAGAGGGACGTGGATGTCCCAGACACCAAGTTTCCAGGGGAATCCCGAGAGGTCACTGCGATGCGGAAACCAGCTGCAGTCTCCCAACCAGGCAGCAGAACGCCCTGTGGGTTTAAAGGAGGGCTTCCCCAAAGAGCACTCCACTGCCGCTTACCTTCATTCACACAGCTGCAGAACCCACACTGGTACCTCCTGCCGCCCTCGATGAACTGCATGAACGGACACATGTAGGCCTTGCACCTGTTGCACCTGACTGGCCCGCTCTCTCCATGGTCCACCAGGTACAGGGGTGTCTAGCAGAAGAGGAAGGCAAAATGAGGCCACAGGTGCAGGGGCTTCTCGGCCCGATCATCAGCCTAAAAGTCTTCAATAGCACCCACCACGGGGCTCTTGGACACTGAGCCTTTGCTAGGACAGTAAAGAAGCCTCACTTGATAACACTGGAATTCAAAGAAATACCCAAGGAAAATCAATTTAAATCTCATTGATGAGCTCAGGACCTCTTGTTTATAAGCCCATTGTGTCCGTGCACGCACACACACACACACACCGGTAGCGTGGAGACCGACAGTGTCGTGGTGCTGATGACACCATCGTGCTCTCTCTAGAATGTCCTGCACACCGCACCACGCATTGCGCTGCCTCTGTGTGACTTCGGATGAGAAGGCGAACTGGCCCTGGTTTTGAAAGCACTGGTGCCGCAGGGCAGCTGGCTGTTCAGCCACCTGAAGCGGTAGTCAAGCCCGTGCCTTTCTCATGCTGGGACACCTCGGCCTTAGTGGTCACTGATGACAGGCCCTGAGGCTGGCACACTCTCCGCGGCTGGTGGTGCTCTGCCAGAACCGCGAGCACATGCCGCCTGCTTCCCCGCAAACCGGGGGCAGGAAGTGCGGTGCAGGAACAAGCGCAGCTCCCAGGTCAACTGGCCTCTCACCTCTGTCCCCTCGAGTGAAACCAGGACCTTGTCACCCTACAGATCGCCTCACAGCAGGGTCTTGAGAAAAGCTTGAGACGGGCAGGTCTTGGCATGTCAACTAGATATTCGTGAAGATGAAAGATAAACCAGGCTGCGCTTCAGTGGAGACCTGGAGAGCAGGAGGCAGGCTGCGGGTCCTCAGGCCCTTTTCTACTAAAGCCTTAGAAAACCGAGATCCGCTTTCGATTTGCACGTTCCATGTGAAAACTGGTCCCCGGCTGAGGGTGCAGAGGAGTCGTGAGGCTGCAGAGTGAGTGAATGAACACACACAGGCCTAGTGCAGCACACAAACGAACCAGAGGAGGGACCGAGATGCATGCAGAACTGCCCAAGCCTCAGCACCGTTCCCTGCTCCCTGCAGGAGGCAGCAGGACGGGGTTTCCTTCCAAATGCCTCTCTTCTTTTTATTTTTTAATTCTTTTTTTGGTACCAGGGATAGAATCCAGGGGTGCTTAACCACTGAGCAACATCCCCAGCCCTCTTATTTATTTATTTTTAAAAATCTGAGACAGGGCCTCACTAAGTTGCTAAAGCTGGCTTTGAACTTGAGATCCTCCTGCCTCAGCCTCCCAAGCCACTGGGATTAAGTCATGTTCCAAGGTGCCCAGATGGAGTGCGTCTCTTCCAACCCACCCAGTTCCACGGCTCTGGTGCTCCACGGGAGGATGGAAAGTAAAGGAGATCAAAGAAGGAAGCTGTGCAGGACGCAGCCCTGCCCCAGCATGGATGGCTGGGACAGCAGAGTGTCCTGTCCTCCCTGCAGCCACTCACTTGCAAATGTGCATGTGTGTGTAGCGTGCACGTATGTGTGCATGTGAGTGTGTACATGTGTGCATGTGCTTGTGGTATGGGTGTGGATCCAGTGCCTCAGCATGCTAGACGAGTGTCCCCCAGAGCCACACTCCTGAGACAGAGTGTCTTGACCTTTATCCGGAGGGCCACAGCTGGGTAAGTGTGAGACGGACGTGAGGTCCCCAAAGCTAACCTGACAGTCACCATAAAACACTATCCTAAAACGGATCTTGAAGACAGAAGCTACCTCTCAGAGACTTAGATGTGACCTACCAGTTTAAAGTGGAGGGGCAGAGTAGATTCTTAGACGTGTCAGGAACTTGCTCCACATGCACATGTTTGTTGTACTCTGCGCGTTTATACAGAAAGACATGAGGTGCAATGAACCCACTGTTATGTGTGAACTGTAAGGCACCACTTAACACGGTTTAGAAAGAAAGGCGTAACGTGACAAATGTCTGTCCTCTTAGCTGGGGACAGTAAGACATGACCTGGTGAGAGGGGAGAAGATGGAGGCACAGAAAACAGACTGGGAACCGTGGGCTCTTGGTGGAGAACAAGGGCAGTGGGCAGTGGGGATGGTGCACGGGGTGGGACAGCTGGGGACTCCAGAGCTGCGGCCTGTGCTCTCCAGGCTCAGCCAGGCACGGGAATCCTGCAGCCTGCTTTTACCCTCACCAAGTGGGCTTTCCTTACTGTTTTTTTTCCAAGAGTTCAAAGGCTGATCAAGTCCCTGAGAGACTTTAGAAAGAAAATGATGCAATTATGAGCTATATAAGCCAGAAGTAGGGGAAGGAGATCCAACTTTTTCTGTCACAATTTGCTTAAAGGCAGCCCAACCCCAGTGTGAACTGTAGAGAGCCAGTCCCGGCAGAGTCCGGCTTGCAGAACTGAAGATGAATGTCTGGTGGCCCACTGGACATTCCCCAAGGCCCACAGGACAGCACTAAGAAGGAAGGGCCTCCACAGCCGAGCCACGCCTCTGCCCAGGCTGCTAAGTGCCAGCATTTCTTCTGCTTCTGTTCTTTTGCAAAACCCATGATGGACAGGTGAACAAGAGGGAGCACATGTTTCACAGGAGGGCAGCAACTCCTAAGCACTCTGACAAACATGCAGAAGAAAAGATGCAAGTCAAAAATTTCTACAAAAACAAGAACTCAGGATTTCCTGGCAGAAGCCAGCCTCTCCACACACAGACTTAGGACCCTCCTGCACTCACACTCATTACAACGTAACACACTGCACTAAGAGAAGCCAAGCTGAGCCTCACACCACACAGCAACACGCCCTCATGCATCTAGAACACGTGCACTGGGAGGAAACCGTGGATAGACCTGTGACTATGGACTCAGCTGCCACGAGACAGCACCAGGTTCACAGGACCAACCACCCTGGGTTCCATGACCACCCTGGACTCGGGAGAACTCTCAAGGCAGCGGTCAAAGCCTTGAGGGAGTCCCGCGCCCTGCGTTTCACTCCGTGGTGCAATGGACCCATTAAGACAGACGAACAGAAAGTGGGGCAGGCAGTTTCTTTACACCTGTGGGGCTGCACTTGACAAGTGAAGAATTACATCCAGATTATGATGGGCTACTTGCTAGTTCACCACTGGCCACAGGGCCACATTCGCCCACATTTAAGAGATACCTAATTAACAACACACAACAAAATTGAAGGCAGAACACATTTAAAGACATATTAGGCACCTAAGAAAACAAGACAAAGCATCACATAAACCCCTTGCCATGGGCACATTGTCCAGACCCATGCAGGAAGACATAAATTCACATTTCCAAAGGCTCACAGGATAGCATTGCAGAGGAAAGGCTTCTGAGGGGGCAGACACAGCCCAGATTGGCCCCAAACTCATAGGTTATTATCATGACATGATTTCCCCTGTACAAGGACCCTAGAAGAACACACTTTTCAGCACAACACCCAGTGCATCGCAGCCTAACACCATGAACACCCACATGTAGCCGAAGACGTCCCCCATCAACCTCGCTGCATGACTACACCTCCCCACGACCCTGATGCATGACAGAATGCCGGGATAACCCCCGTGGATGCAGGGGCAACTGGGTGACACCTGTATGTACAGGGGGTGTCGGGATGACAGGCACATGTGTGGGGCACCGCGTTGACATGTGAGTGTGCAGGGGACACCAGAATGACACGTGCGTGTGCGGGGGGGGGGGTGCCGGGGCAACACGTGAATGTGCAAGGGGTACTGGGCTGACATGTGAGTGTGTGGGGGTGCTGGGATTCCATGCATGTGTGAGGTGCCGGATGACTCATGCGTGTGTGGGGGTGTGGAATGACACACACAGCTGTGTGAGAGCAGCATACAGGAACCACAGACACCACCTGCACCAAGGCAGCACCAACATAATCACGCCCCGATGAGATAATCCACAGACCAACACCAACAAGAGGGGATTAGAATCCAGGAAGTGATTTCGTCACACTGAAGAAACAACTTTGTTCAACGTCTATAGGAAACAACAGCCATCCATGTGACCAGCCTGCACTTCCACACACTGAGGAACACATTCAAGGAAACCCTGCCGCTGTGTGCAGCACTGGGAACAGTAGCAAATTTAGCAACTTCAGGGTCAGAAGAAGCAACAATTCAGGGACCTAAGACAAACCTATTTATTTTCAACCATGGCTGACTGCTTTCCAGCAGCCAAAAGCATGGACAGTGGCTGTATCGTCCACTTCAACCCAGCAAACTGCTGCTCCAAAAACAGGACGATGGACACAAATGCCAAGAACAATTCAGCTGCCACTGAACCAAAGGTGGCGACACAGAGACTGGCTCACACTCTCAGGTACTGTGAGCACCAAGGGTCCAACACCAGGCCCAGACACAGCACCATAGAAGGTGCTGAGCAAGAAGTCAGAAAGAACACAAGGCAGGGTCCTCTCCCCCCGACAGCCTGATGGGCAAGCAGCGGCACACGCTGACCCCCGGGCCTGGAGTGCTCGGGGGCAGGAGACGCCACACCTCATCACCCAGCATGCAGGCAGCACAAGGCTGACACGGCACCTGTCCACAACGTGTCACAAACACGCAATGACCACGAACGTCAACCCTGAGCAAAGGAGACCGTTGTGCACACCACCATGCAGTGAAGGAAGAAGGGGTACACACAGGGTCACGTTGGGAGACTGCCCAACCACAAACTGATGCCACATCACAGACCAGCAGCTGCTCCTGCACATGTTGGGACACAGGACACTGTGGACACTGTGCCACACACCAGTCACTGAGGGCAACATCACAGTCACACCCAGGCCAGATGCTTGTGTTGTCACAAACTCAGGAAATGTAAAGTGAACAAACTGATCAACGTCACCCTGATGTCACCATGAGTGGAAAACCTAATCTCACCTATTATGCCCAAGACATCTCCTGAACCATGGCATGGTAGAATCCAAGGAATTCTGTGTGTCCATCTGACACACAAGGACACTATTATTGACACAAGCAGGAGGAACTCAGAACAGCCCCGGATGTCTTCCACAAACAACTGACTGTTGTCAAGAATTCAATTCAGCTCACCAAACATACTGTTGCAGTGCTAAGTGCAAATTCCACTGCACTTGAAGAAGATATTGAGGGCGTGCCTGCAAAACGTATGGTTTCCACTTTCCTGGGAAACCCTTCAAGCAAACATACTGTGCACAGGTTTGTGGTCTGGTGGGAACTGCTGAATCAGGACTGGTTGATAGAACGCACCAGCACAGTTGAGGCTCATCTAAAAGGAATATGCTCACTACTGTAACAACACTTGGGATACTATTTGCTCAAAACTTGCACCATCAGCCTCTGTACAGCATCATGTGGAAAGAACAATTTGAGATTACTCTCCACTCAGAGCCTTTGGCTCCTACTCTCAGGAATCAGGGGTGGATTATGCACAGCAAGCTGTGCCCTCATGCCAGTTGCTTTTTGATATATAGAACAGGAGCACTCAGGCTGCACCTGACCTGAGAGACTCCATAATGTACAGAAAGGCAGTCCTCAGGCTGCGCCTGCCCTGAGTGACTCCATGGTGTGCAGGACAGCAGTCCTCAGGCTGTGCCTGCCCTAGTGACTCCATGGTGTGCAGAACAGCAGTCCTCAGGCTGTGCCTGCCCTAGTGACTCCATGGTGTGTAGAACAGCAGTCCTCAGGCTGTGCCTGCCCTAGTGACTCCATGGTGTGTAGAACAGCAGTCCTCAGGCTGTGCCTGCCCTAGTGACTCCATGGTGTGTAGAACAGCAGTCCTCAGGCTGTACCTGCCCTAGTGACTCCATGGTGTGTAGGACAGCAGTCCTCAGGCTGTACCTGCCCTAGTGACTCCATGGTGTGTAGGACAGCAGTCCTCAGGCTGTGCCTGCCCTAGTGACTCCATGGTGTATAGAACAGCAGTCCTCAGGCTGTGCCTGCCCTAGTGACTCCATGGTGTGTAGGACAGCAGTCCTCAGGCTGTGCCTGCCCTAGTGACTCCATGGTGTGTGGGACAGCAGTCCTCAGGCTGTGCCTGCCCTGAGTGACTCCATGGTGTGTAGAACAGCAGTCCTCAGGCTGCGCCTGCCCTGAGTGACTCCATGGTGTGTAGAGCAGCAGTCCTCAGGCTGTGCCTGCCCTAGTGACTCCATGGTGTGTAGAACAGCAGTCCTCAGGCTGTGCCTGCCCTGAGTGACTCCATGGTGTGTTGAACAGCAGTCCTCAGGCTGTGCCTGCCCTAGTGACTCCATGGTGTGTAGAACAGCAGTCCTCAGGCTGTGCCTGCCCTAGTGACTCCATGGTGTGTGGAACAGCAGTCCTCAGGCTGTGCCTGCCCTGGTGACTCCATGGTGTGTAGGACAGCAGTCCTCAGGCTGTGCCTGCCCTGGTGACTCCATGGTGTGTAGGACAGCAGTCCTCAGGCTGTGCCTGCCCTAGTGACTCCATGGTGTGTGGAACAGCAGTCCTCAGGCTGTGCCTGCCCTGGTGACTCCATGGTGTGTGGAACAGCAGTCCTCAGGCTGTGCCTGCCCTGGTGACTCCATGGTGTGTGGAACAGCAGTCCTCAGGCTGTGCCTGCCCTGGTGACTCCATGGTGTGTAGGACAGCAGTCCTCAGGCTGTGCCTGCCCTGGTGACTCCATGGTGTGTGGAACAGCAGTCCTCAGGCTGTGCCTGCCCTAGTGACTCCATGGTGTGTAGAACAGCAGTCGTCAGGCTGTGTTTACCCCGAGGTACTCCGTTTTATTAAACTGTAGTTTGCCATGAGCTGCTCCATTTTGAGAGCCAAGGTAAAATAATTCATATCTTGTTTATAGAAGTAAACAACCACCATCTCCCCAGCAGCACAATAAGGCACAAACTGACCGATAACTTTTTTTAAAATATTTTTTTTAGTTGTAGTTGGAGACAATACCTTAATTTATTTATTTTTTATGTGGTGCTAAGGATCAAACCCAGCAACTCACATGTGCTAGGTGAGCACCCTACTGCTGAGCCACAATCCCAGCCCCTGATCAATAACTTTTATGTGCCAACTCATCAAACTAAATCAGGAGCACCTGGACATGTGGCCATCCCAATCATGTCAGGAACCACAGACACAGGAGCTCACCAACCTCACCAGACACAACCTCACCACTCAGGACCCACAAAGGAGGGGCCTCCCTAAGGCTGGACATAGAGGACTTTGGCCCTGTCACCTTGTTATCCATCACGGGCCTTGCCCTGACTGATCACCACAGCAGTGAACCTCCCATTTCCTCTTCCCATCTGGTTTCAGCAGGTTTCTCCTGCCCACAGTGACCACACCTGGACCACTCTAGGCTGATGCTCTGAGCTGGCTCTGACCCTTAAACCGCCTTACTTGGACCTCTGCCGTGACAGCTCCTTGGCTGTGACAGCTCTGCAGATCTGCTTCATTAACATCCTTCTCTGGCCACCTACATGGCTCTTAGGCTCTGCCTTCCTCTCTCTGCCTGTGGTCTCGGCTCAGCACAATGGCAGCCCGGGGCTGCTGGGCTCCCATGGCCAGCTCCTGCCAGTACCCTCTCAAGAAAGGGTGACTCCCCACACAGGTTGCCAGTCCCAGAGGGGGGTAGGGCTCCAGAGCAACCCCAGCCTCACATCTGGGAATAGGACTTCCTTAGAGGCTGAGAGGAGGAGGAGCACTGTCAGGTGCATGCCCCGAGCGCACGTTCTCAGGGACAGGCCACCAGCTGGCTGAACCTCATCTGTTCATCTCTTTAGAAAGCATAGAGACTCCAGTGCAGAGCAAGTTTTCACAAAAGGAAAGTCTCACATTGCAGGAGAGATAGACAGCATTTGGCTAAACCAAAAAGCTGGAGAGACTTGGTGCTGGGACGGCGTGGGAGGTCCCCAGCTCTTGGGCAAGGCTTGGGTTCCCGTCAGGAAGCTCTGGCTTCACTGCGCACATAACGATGGTGAGAAGGTCAGGCTCTGGCTCCCGGTAAGCAGTGCTGGGTTCTCCTCTGTTCCCTATGCATGTGGCCCGGGTAGGCTTTCTCACCAGGAGAGGGCTCTGCCGGAGCCCCGCTGGGAGCCGCGAGCCTGTGCGACGCACAAACCCCGTCCACTGGCATACACATACTTCATACACATCGCAAGTGTCTTTCAGAGGTTATCTCTTCCTGATCATAAAAAAACAGCTCTCTGCACAAAGGCCGACAGCGCGGGAGCATGCGGGGGACTCACGAGACGCAGCACCCCTGTATGGCTGCCCCCAATGCAGCTCATCAGTGACTAGAGACTTTGCATTCCTTCCATCTGCACGCACCTTGAACTGACACCACGCTAGAAGGCCAGGCCGCTGGGCGGCAGCAGGGACGAGTGCCTGACCACACACAGGCTGATCCCGCACAGGATGGCACTCAGGTCTGCTGCATGCATTCCTTAGACACATGGACCGCAAGGAACAGCAGGTTGTCCCGAAGGATGGTGGCAATGGCAGGAGGGGCCTGGTTCTCACTGTGCTGTATCCTTCTGAATGTTGTCATGTTGCTATGTAGGCTTGCCTGGGAAGTGGGCACCTGGAAGCCATGCAGGGAGGGCACACACCACATGCATCAGTGTTTGCCCTGGAGAGGGAGAGGGGAAAGGAGTGGGCCCGGCAAACGGATGTGTCTACACTGAAAGAGTCACAGTTCTCTAAAGATGTTATTTTAAGAAATCTGACAAAGTATTAGCACTTGTTAACTGAGGGTGGTGTGCACTTGAGTGTCATACTATCCACTGTCCCCTGCTCTTAATAGTCCTATTCACAATGGCCAAAAAGTGAAAACATCCGAATGTCCATCAGTAAGAGACTAGGTGCCAGGCGCGGTGGCACATGCCTGTGATCCTAGGGGGTCAGAGGCTGAGACAGGAGGGTCATGAGTTCAAAGCCAGCCTCAGCAAAAGAAGGTGCTAAGCAACTCAGTGAGACCCTGTCTCTAAATAAAATACAAAATAGGGCTGGGGGTGTGGCTTGGTGGTTGAGTGTCCCTGAGTTCAATCCTAAGTACCCACCAGCCCCAAAACAATAGGAGACAAGGTGCGCAAACTGGCATATCCACACAGCAAAACCATGGTCAGCAACAGACGAGAAGTCAGCTATGGATTCAAGCAATGAATGGTGACTTTCTAAAACACTCCTGAGAGAGAGATCTACCTGGACAAGGGTGCATCCCTATGGCTCTAACTGTATGGAGTAGATAAGCAAGACAGATCTAGTGTGGAAAGACAGAGAGTGGGGGCCAGGGAGGGAGGGCCGTGTGAAGGACCGACTGGGAAGTACCAGGGAAACGTCTAGGCTCACTGAGGTCTATATGCTCTTAGCTCGGGTTGGACGAGGAGTTTCGTCAAAACTCAGTGACTACTTAAGACATGTTCATTTTATCATAAATAAATTTTACCTTAAAAGGAAAAATAATCTGCAAGCAGTTACTGGCCACCAGTTAATGATGTGCATGCTACAGGCAAGTGTGCTCACACCTGCCACTCACCTTGAAGCACACCAGGAATAAAAAGGAGGTGCGTGAAGGAAGACAAATGTAGCTGAACAGTTGCAGTGGAATTTAGGCAGCAGGTATGTAGACATTCATTGTGCAATGCTTTTAAGTTTTCTGTATGTTTGAAATTTTTCATCATCAAATCATGAAAATAGCTTAAAATACTTGTAGTTAAAGTAGTATTTAAAATGCACGCTCATTGTACACACCGCAGGATGGTCAGCATGTTGGTCCACCTCACCTGCAGAAGGTACTGTGGTTCTGAAGAAGAGCGTATAAGCATCGTACTGAATTTGTGGGTCCAAGAAGGGAGACACCAGGTTTAACATGGGTGAGGTAACAGGGACACACTTCCTGATTTGTAAATATGAAGCCAGGCCATAAGGAAGGCTGGCTTCCAGGAGCACCTCAGGCCTCTCCCTGTGACCTAACCTAGCTCAGCGATGGCAGCAGCGCTGACGCTCATGGGGCAGGGAGCAGAGATCCCAAGGGTGAGAATCCAGTGTGTGGTTCTCTTCCTCTTTCTGCCCTCGGCTGATTTGGAGTGGCTCACCACCCGTGGTTCCCCAGCTCAGTGCTCTCACGTCAGCTGGAGAGCCATCCAAGATAGTGGGTCTGCTGTCTTGTGCAGATAGCCCTCTTCTTGCTCCGACAGGATTGTGAGTCCAAGCTGAGGTTCTGGAGTTGGTAAACTACAGAGCCAGGCCAGGAGCAATTATGAAGAATTCAGGAACTGGTAGACTGCTGAGCAGCAGGAAGGCCCACTGGGTCTGTTGTGAGTGCAGTGCCATGGGTAGAGCGCCTCTCCCTGCTGTTGGACCTGTGTGCTGTGAGCAACCGGCACTTGGCCGTTGGAAAGAGGGTGGCAGTGGTGTGAGCAATTAGGCCAGTTCTGACCAGAGCCCGCAGAGTCTGAATGCGCACTGCTTCTGTTTCTCTACTCGACTGTACATTGGCTACACCCTTCCGGTTGGTATGAACAGATGCACCACCCATGCTGCCTACTCTTCAGTGCTCAGGAATTTGTGCCCAGGAGCTCTCGCAGCAGGCTGGTAAACTGGGACAGCAGCCTGTCGTCTCCCTGGCAGGACTCAGGTGTCAGGGCCCTCCACAGGGGCGACGGGGCTGTGCCAGGACACTGAGTCGCCTCCTTGTGGGGTCTCACCTGGTCTGTCGTGTGCATTGCCACCACAGGACAAGAGGGTACCCATCAGCACTGGGTGCACAGGAGGTGAAGTGGCACAGCTGCAGACATCAGCTGTAGAATGTCCTGGAAGCACCCAGGTGATGGGGGGCGCACTCTCACCTCGTCAGCAGGGGGCGTGGCGAAGGGCTGGAGGACGGCAGCCAGCGGGACCTGCGCCTGCTTGGCCAGGTCCGAGGAGCTGGGGAAGCAGTAGGTGGTGCAGCGGATGTACCGGGGACTGGCATGGCCTGAAACGCAGGAGGGACACTTGACATTCGGTTGGAAGAACTGCCCTGATATTAAATATCCCAGAAGGTATCTTAGACAAGGCCGTAGTGTAAAACATGCATTCCTAAAAACACTCTGCAATCCGTCTCCTGGGGAGCCCTCTGAATTCTCCTGTACAGGAAGAGACAGTGTAATGACCACTACTATTTTCTACAAGGAGGGTCTTACATGGACGCTAGGCTTAGCCAGTGTTCGGGCTCAGTGAAAGATGAAATGAAGAGGCACAGAAACCTGGAAGGACAGTGCTCCTGGAGATGACCCTTCACCTCCTGCCCACACTGAGCTGCTGTGAGCTATCAAGGGACACTCTGTCAAACAGGATTTCATTTTGACTCTATTTTTTCTAAAATTGGAAACTGAGAAATGAAAATTCTACTTGTACCAAGAAAATTACTTTTGAGAGAACTCCAGTCTATTTTAATGTATGTTTCATTCCCTGCAGACCTGAGTGCCGGACATTACCCTTGACACACACAAAAAATATTTTTTAATCAACAGAAAACTTAACTAGAATCTTGAGATTTATGATGCACCAGAACGCAAAGCATGTGGCCCTCAATGACACCTCTCCTGGCAACGCCGGCTCCTGACGTAACAGCAGTCTCTTCATCTTCTGAACAGCCCTCATTGCTCTAAGGGTTTTTTTTTTTTTTTTTTTTTTAATGTTTGTTTTTCCTTCTCTTCTCCCCTCTCCCCTTCCCTAATAAGATCAGGGAGACAGTGTTATCTTTTCTTCCCCTAGTTACTGCCCTGAGCACACCCACTACAGGAAGGAGATGCCTGCTGAGGATCTGGGAAGTGGATATCTCCCAAACGAACAAGTGACTCCCAACAGCCTTCAGGGCACCCTGGGACCCCCACCAGAGCACACCTGGAATGTGACTGAAGAACTCCCTGAAAACCCTCATGCCCCTCCTGATAGGGAGAGCCACAGCCTTTGGGACAGAAGTCCCCTGTGTTTCTCCTTTGCTAGCAAAGGCCACGGAAATCTGGAGGAGCAGCCAGCTTCTGCAGGCAGAGATACTGCAGTGAGGGCTGCTGATGGGCAGGGGGCAGCCACAGGTGAGAGCAAGAGAGACGACCAGTGGGAAGCCACCCTCTGGCCTGAGGAACTCGGAGGCACAGGCTCGGAGGAAGGATCCAGAAGGGGAGCATGGTGGAGACCAGTAGCCTGGGTTAAGGTAGGTCCAGCTCGCATAATGCTGAGGTAGCAACCCGCAGCACTGACAGACAGACCTGGCCCTCCAGTCTGCCGGGCTGGGCAGGCGTCAGGGCTCTGGGATCACAGTGGTGTCTAAGTATGACCTAGGGTAGAACTAAGGTGTCTAAAGTATGACCTAGGGTAGACCTACGGTGTCTAAGTATGACCTAGGCTAGAACTAAGGTGTCTAAAGTATGACCTAGGCTAGAACTAAGGTGTCTAAGTATGACCTAGGGTAGAACTAAGGTGTCTAAAGTATGACCTAGGGTAGAACTAAGGTGTCTAAGTATGACCTAGGGTAGAACTAAGGTGTCTAAGTATGACCTAGGCTAGAACTAAGGTGTCTAAGTATGACCTAGGGTAGAACTAAGGTGTCTAAGTATGACCTAGGCTAGAACTAAGGTGTCTAAAGTATGACCTAGGCTAGAACTAAGGTGTCTAAAGTATGACCTAGGGTAGAACTAAGGTGTCTAAGTATGACCTAGGCTAGAACTAAGGTGTCTAAGTATGACCTAGGCTAGAACTAAGGTGTCTAAAGTATGACCTAGGGTAGAACTAAGGTGTCTAAAGTATGACCTAGGCTAGAACTAAGGTGTCTAAAGTATGACCTAGGGTAGAACTAAGGCGTCTAAGTATGACCTAGGGTAGAACTAAGGCGTCTAAGTATGACCTAGGGTAGAACTAAGGCGTCTAAGTATGACCTAGGGTAGAACTAAGGCGTCTAAGTATGACCTAGGCTAGAACTAAGGCGTCTAAGTATGACCTAGGGTAGAACTAAGGCGTCTAAGTATGACCTAGGGTAGAACTAAGGCGTCTAAGTATGACCTAGGGTAGAACTAAGGCGTCTAAGTATGACCTAGGGTAGAACTAAGGCGTCTAAGTATGACCTAGGGTAGAACTAAGGCGTCTAAGTATGACCTAGGGTAGAACTAAGGCGTCTAAGTATGACCTAGGGTAGAACTAAGGCGTCTAAGTATGACCTAGGGTAGAACTAAGGCGTCTAAGTATGACCTAGGCTAGAACTAAGGCGTCTAAGTATGACCTAGGGTAGAACTAAGGCGTCTAAGTATGACCTAGGGTAGAACTAAGGTGTCTAAGTATGACCTAGGGTAGAACTAAGGTGTCTAAAGTATGACCTAGGCTAGAACTAAGGTGTCTAAGTATGACCTAGGGTAGAACTAAGGTGTCTAAGTATGACCTAGGGTAGAACTAAGGTGTCTAAGTATGACCTAGGGTAGAACTAAGGCGTCTAAGTATGACCTAGGGTAGAACTAAGGCGTCTAAGTATGACCTAGGGTAGAACTAAGGTGTCTAAGTATGACCTAGGCTAGAACTAAGGCGTCTAAGTATGACCTAGGGTAGAACTAAGGCGTCTAAGTATGACCTAGGGTAGAACTAAGGTGTCTAAGTATGACCTAGGGTAGAACTAAGGCGTCTAAGTATGACCTAGGGTAGAACTAAGGCGTCTAAGTATGACCTAGGGTAGAACTAAGGTGTCTAAGTATGACCTAGGCTAGAACTAAGGCGTCTAAGTATGACCTAGGGTAGAACTAAGGCGTCTAAGTATGACCTAGGGTAGAACTAAGGTGTCTAAGTATGACCTAGGGTAGAACTAAGGTGTCTAAGTATGACCTAGGGTAGAACTAAGGCGTCTAAGTATGACCTAGGGTAGAACTAAGGTGTCTAAAGTATGACCTAGGCTAGAACTAAGGTGTCTAAGTATGACCTAGGGTAGAACTAAGGTGTCTAAGTATGACCTAGGGTAGAACTAAGGTGTCTAAGTATGACCTAGGGTAGAACTAAGGTGTCTAAGTATGACCTAGGGTAGAACTAAGGTGTCTAAAGTATGACCTAGGCTAGAACTAAGGTGTCTAAGTATGACCTAGGGTAGAACTAAGGTGTCTAAGTATGACCTAGGGTAGAACTAAGGTGTCTAAGTATGACCTAGGCTAGAACTAAGGTGTCTAAGTATGACCTAGGGTAGAACTAAGGTGTCTAAGTATGACCTAGGGTAGAACTAAGGTGTCTAAGTATGACCTAGGCTAGAACTAAGGTGTCTAAGTATGACCTAGGCTAGAACTAAGGTGTCTAAGTATGACCTAGGCTAGAACTAAGGTGTCTAAGTATGACCTAGGGTAGAACTAAGGTGTCTAAGTATGACCTAGGGTAGAACTAAGGTGTCTAAGTATGACCTAGGGTAGAACTAAGGTGTCTAAGTATGACCTAGGCTAGAACTAAGGTGTCTAAGTATGACCGAGGCTAGAACTAAGGTAGCGGGAAGGAGGCCAAGGGCCTCAGGAAGGGCTAGAGGAAGAGGAGAAGGAGCTGAAAGACGAGGAGAGGGAGTAGGAGAGTTAGATGTGGAGGCCAGCCTTGGCGTGGAGTCCTGCCAGACCAGGGACATGGGGCTCTCGCTGGGGTGAGGGGAAGGGTGCACAGCTAAGGAGAAAATGTGGCGCCTCCAGCACTTCAGCATCTGCATGTGGAATTAATTAGATAAAGAAACTTGAAAAGCAATTGTGCTAGATGAAATTACCATTCTGATACAGCAACATTGGTGGACAACCCCAGCACTTTCAGCAGCTCAGCTGAGTTCATAGGGCAAGTGAGGGGGCCCACCGTAGACAGCACACGGCAAAACCCTGGGGGGCCTCAGCCTGACCTGCACCTAGGCCCTCCCTCCTAGTGTCGGGGGGCATGGATTTAGACGCTGGTTCAACACAGAGGCTTTCGGAACAGATCAGGAAGCTCCAGACTACTGGGAGCAGAGGGGGCTGTTCTCAGCTGCGCTGGGGCTCCCCAAGCTGAGGGCACTGCCCAAAGTGTTTGCTTCAACCCTGGTGAGAACACTCAGTAAAACCCCTGAAAACAAGTACCTTGGTCTTGAATCACACAGTCGGTGGTGACCAGGGGCGGGACCTGGCCTCTGGTATTGGTGGTATACACTTGTCCCCCTCTGGCTGCTCTGTCACTCTCGATCACCTGGATCTGAGGCGAGACACAGCAAGAGCAGGTAAAGGAAGCTGAGACCCCCATACCAGCACGGGGCTGACCCTTCCTTCTCCCACAGGGGGATTTCCAAGCCCCTCCCCCCCCCCCAGCCTACCCGCTACCTGGCCTTGCCCTTCACCTTATAGCCTGGCCCTCACCGCAGGCTGTGTTCTCCCTAGCCTGCCTCCTGCGGCAATGGAGACTCAGGGTCCAGATCCTGGAGGAGTGGCCCCCAACCTCTGCAGTCCAGGGCGGATGAATGCTAATGGATAACGAGTCCTTACAGGGAGACGGCACTCACCGGGCTGGGGACAGCATCAGGGTCCAGCTGCTTTGGGGGCTGCGGCCCAGCCATGCGCGCAGGGCCAGGGGCGAGGCCTCCAGGGTAGGACGCGGGTGCGCCCATCTGCGGGCCATAGCCGGCAGCTAGAAGAAGGGAAGGGAGGGTCACTGGCTCCTGGGCCCAGGCCCCTGCAGCAGGCTGCAGTGCGGCCTCCGGCTCCCCTCGCCTTGGGATTCCCCCACCCCTAAAGAGAGCCACTGGCTCTGGAAACCCAGGCCCCACACCCGCCCTTACCCTGAGGCGGGAAGGCTGTGCCTGCGGCTGGCGGGGGCGCACCAGGGCCGTTCAGCGCAGTGGGCGGTGGCGGCAGCACCCGGGGCCCCGGCTGCAGAATGGAGGGCGGCGCGGGCTGCGGAGGGCCTGGGAACGCGGGAGGGCCGGCGGGGCCCGCGCTGGGACCTGCGGGAGACAGCGCCGCTGAGCGCAGCCCGGGCCTCTGTGCCTCACCTAGAGATGTGAAGGGGGCCCTTGGGGCCCTGGAAAGCTCACAAGGGGCAAGAGCTGGTCTTGGTGACAGAACAGGACTGACGTTCACCCAGGGGCATTAGGGTCATGTGATCAGTGCATGAGCCAAGGCACGAGAAACAGGGCCAGCAGAATTCTTGCTCTTGCACATATGACTCAGGTAATCTGCACGTTTGACTAGGCATTTTCATCCTGGGCTTCTCCATCAAATGAATTTCTGAACAAGCAACCAGAGAGAGGGGTGGGCTGCTAACCCCCAGTCACACTGCAGAGAGCTGACAGCCAGACTGTTCCCCGGCGTCGTGGAAACTGTCCTTCTGGGGAGACTCGACCCAGGGCCTTCTGCACCCGAAGCAGGTGCTCTACCTCTGAGCTATGCTCACAGCTCCAAGACTCATCCAGCTGAAATTGGTCAAATATAAGAAATATCTGCAGGGGTTTCAAATGGACACTTGTAAAAAAAATCACGTTTAAGCAACATGAAACATTCTTGATCAAAACAGCTGGCTGGGTGTCCCACCACCACAGTAGAGATTTCCTAGGCTGCTAGGCGCCCGACTGCCGGGGCAGCTCTCAAAACCTGACTGTGTGCCGCCTCACAAGGCCCCAGCTTGTCCTCCCCCATGGTCGACACACAGAGTTTGAAAGCACTGTGGGCAGTGAGCATCGTATTTCTATTTTGGGGATCCACAATAAACAACACGAGTTTAAAATTCCCTCACATTTCTTAAAATAATTTCAGTGTTCTAATGTTTCCTCATGAAATCAGTATTTTCTGTTTTTTGTTGTTCGGACATTAAATGTAGAGAGTGCTGTGGTTATCTGAAGGGTTATCAGAAAGCAAACTCATCACAGCCATACACAATACCAATGACTCGTGTGCCAGTGCCCCATGGTACGCCAGGGTTGGCGCTGCCTTAAAATGAAGAACACCTCAGTCACAGGAGCCCACACCAGGCAGGCAGTGCTGACAATGAGGCTGTTACCGTGGCTGTTGAGCTGCATGGCCCCAAGCTGGCCGCCCAGCTGGGTGACGGGTGACGTGGACGCGGGACTCGGGTAGGACGGCTGTGCAGAGGGTTGGTAGGGGGCACATGCGGAGGCCACACTGTGCACAGGTGCAGGGCCTGTGAATCTGAAGACAGAAAGCAGGTCAGTGCTCTCACCTCTGGAGCAAGTGGCAGGCAAAGGGTGTCCTGACAGGCAAAGCCAGGCAGGTGGGGCCAGGAGCATGGTGTGCCACAGATGAGCCTGACGGCGCTCTGCAGAAATCGTGCAGCACCTCCCCACATCTCCACTCACACCTTGCAGGGTCCAGAGCAAAGGACACTTCTGAGGTGGATGCAAATCCGGCCTGAAGTCAACGGGGAAGCTGAGCTCACCACAGTGGTGTGTGGACCCTGCCAATGGTCAGCAGCAGGGTGAGAAAGCTCCACGCTCCTGGCCACCTTCAGGACAGTCCACTTACGCCCCACCAAGCTGTGAGCAAGGCCTCGCAGTTCTCTGCTCCAAGGCCAGCAGCACATTCCCTGTGAAATGTGGACGTGAGCCGAGCTGCCGGTTCTGGGCTGAGCTCCAGTGTGCTTGCCTGGGGAGGTGGGGCCTGTCTGCGCGCACTCCCGCTCAAAATAGATCGATTACAATTGAGGTTCATCGGCCACAGCAGCCAGACGGTGCTTTGCACCCACGCCATTGTGACTCTAGTCCTACAGTTTTAAACTTTGAGTAAAAATCAAATGTTCCCCAGTGCTGCGGTCTGATTGCATTTCCCGTCTGTGCACTGGGAAGCATTCCCTAGGGCCTCACCCAGAGAGAGGCAGGGGCAGGGCCCGAGGAGGCCAGTGGCTTGCTGTGCCGGCCTGGTGACCACACTGCCCCAAACAGCACGCTAACCTCTCCTCACTTTCCTCCATCAAACTGAATGATTTTTAAAATAAATCTTAATCTTAACCTCCAACAATTACTCTGTCGAGTGTGTTTCCAACAGGCCTTGAGCCTTGCACTAAGTGGATGGAAAAGGTGGGGCCTTCCAGGCGCCTCAGGAGGACCAGCTCCCCTGTGGCGGGGCTTCACAGACGCCCAGGAGGGAGGCTCTGAGAGTCACAAACCGTGTCCTTCCAACCAACTGAAACTCACTCAGATTTGGATTTCAGAAGCAAAGTTATCAATTTAAAAACAGAATAGTATTAAATAGCAGCAAAAGTCACTACCTCCCAGATAGAATTAACAGGACATTTAAAACATACAAATTGTTGAATATTTTTTTCACTTTTCAATTTACTTTTCCCAGAGTCACAAAGCACGTGGCGTCAACATCTAGGTAGGAACCCAGCTTCCAACCCTGGCCTGTGGACTGGGGTGTGACCACAGGCACGCCACCTCACCTCACGACCCTTGGCCTTGGGATTACGACAGCCAGCAGGGAGGGCAGGACGGCCCCTTTCTCTGCCACAGAAATGATGTGGTTAAAGTATAGAGTCTTGTTTGGGGGCTAAGAAACATTCAAATATGGGTTTTATTTATTATTTCATTCAGTGTTGGAAAAGGGCAGACTCACCACTGAAAGGAATGATCAATGAGAGATCACCACCGGATGATCAATAAGACATGGAATTTAGCTCAGTTTAAACTTCAGCTTCTGAAGAGCTGACTGTGGCCCTGCTCCACACTTCCCCTCGAAAAAGTGCTTCTGAAGAGCCAACCAGTTCAGCGTGTCAGTACCTGGACGAGGTCTGCACTGGCGGGAACCGTCCCAACCACAGCAGGCAGTGCTACCGGGCAGGTCCCGGAGCTGGGCCTTCGAAGGAGCAGAGCCCCAGGAGGACGCACAGGCCCTTGCCTTCCCACAGGGTGCCCCTGGAGGAGACACTGGGGCTACAGCCTTCAGAGGACACCAGTCCTGCCGCAGTGTGGACCTCCAGCCTCCGGAGCAGTGAGTGCGAGTTCTGTCGCTCCTAAATCACCCGGCTGCAGGTTTCCACCCCAGAGGCTCAAGATGGACCAGGACAGGCACAGACTCTGCAAGGTCTGACGGAGACACCAGGACTTTGAACCCCGTGGAGCAGGGACTGTGGACCTCTGTGACCCAACCATTACACTCCACACTTAAAAACACACCCGGAAAAACTATCAACTTATTTTTGTTGCTTCTTTTCTTCCTTTTTCATTAAAATTATTTTCTTAGTAGATTCAAACATATTACCTTCAATTTGGGATCTGAGTCCCTTTTGCCTCCAATTCTTCACTTCCTCACCAAACAGATCAATTACAATTGACTTACTTCTGATCTTTTTTTTAATACCTCATTTCACTTTTTTTTTTTTTAATGTGGTGCTGAGGATGGAACCCAGGGTCTCACATGTGTGAAGCAAGTGCTCCACCGCTGAGCCACAACTCCAGCCCAACTTACTTTTTATCCTTCAATGTAAAAAAACCCTGACTTTAGGTTTTATTGTACTTTTAAGCTAACCCCTCCTAGCAATGACCCTAGGCAGAAAACTGTAGTACTGCCTGTGACACACTGATTCTGCCTCAGCCAAGATCAAGTTACACATGAGTGGGTGTGATTTTCTACTTTTATCTTTGGAATTGCAGTGTTCTAAAAACAAAAACTTATATGTTTAAAACTCAATGTTGGGAGTGGTGGCGCATGCCTGTAATCCCAGTGGCTCAGGAGGCTGAGACAGGAGGACCACCAGTTCAAAGCCAGCCTCAGCAAAAGCGAGGCACTAAGCAACTCAGTGAGACCCTGTCTCTAAATAAAATACAAAGTAGGGCTGGGGGTGTGGCTCAGTGGTCCGGTGCCCCTGGGATCAATTCTCAGTACCAAAAAAAAAAAAAAAAAAGTCAAATCAACACAGGACCCTGACTTAATCTTGCCTTTAAAATTTTTTTTTTAGTTGTAGATGGACCCAGCAACTTTATTTATTTACTCTATGTGGTTCTGAGCATCGGACCCAGTGCCTCACATGTTCTAGGCAAGTGCTCTCCATTGGGCCACAACCCCAGCCCTAATCTTGCTTTCATTTGACATTTGAGATTTAGAAAAAGTGGGATCTCTTTGATGGATCCTCTGTGCAGGAACAACAAACATGAGATGCCAACTTCAGAAGCTGCCTGCCCCGTGCTGGCTGAGCCAGTGTTCTGCTGGGCTCCCCTGCAGCTCCTGGGCCCTCAGCCTGCAGCCCCGTCTGACCCAGGACAGGGAGCATGGCAGCCCTGCCACCTGCCAGACCCACTGCCACCCCCAGTCCCACTCGGGTGGCCTCAAGTGAACCCCAGGGGAGGCGACACCCGCCTGTGGTGCCCTGGAGGCCCAGTGGGAGCAGATTCAGAGGCTGTGTGGTCCTGGGAAGCCAGACTGTGCTCTAAGGAAGGACAGGGGGCAGCAGGGACTGCCACCCGATGACAGGGTACAGAGTGCATAGTGGTTTCCTTCCATAGGTCATCGGAGACCCAGGGACACCAGGCTGGCCCGAGGTCAGGAGGCCACAGGCCTTCTGCGATGCCCCCTCACAGGAGGCCACGGCTGTCTGCAGGCCTGTGGGTGCGGAAGCACCATCCTGCAGCCAAGGACTCACTGGGACAGCCGTGGTGGCCCCTCAGAAGACCGCAGCCTGTCCTGCCTCCCAGATCTCACCTTCAGACACCATGACACGCTGAGCGTGATGCCAAAGTCCAGCTCTCCCTCCTCAGCAGCCTGACCCAAGGGAGCAGGCCACTGTCACCAAGATGGAGCGGATTCAAGCTGGTGCCGTGACCAAGACCTTCTCTGCCAGCTTGCCCTTGGTGTCTGGAATGTTCAGGTGCCTGAGTTCACAGGATGTGTATTCTGGGCCTCCCCCTTTACTCTGGACTGAGGGTTCTGCCACCTCTCCTCCCTCGGGCAGAGCATCGAGGCGGCCCCTGGTTCCTCCCTCCCCTGTGGCCTCCGCCAGGCTTTGGGGCGAAGGTGGAGGGTGAGGCCAGGCAGGTCCCTCTGACTTCCGCTCTGTGCGCTAAGCACACTGAAGCCAAATGCCGCTCATCCGCGGAGTCCCCAGGCACCCTTCCTCTGTGGTCCAGGGCTGGTCTCAGTGACAGTCACCACACAGGCCCACGCAGGAAGCCTCAGGCTCCCACGCCCTGCCCTGCAGGACATAACCTGACAGCACACACCTCCTTACTAGCAGGAGCTAATGGCTTTGGCAGGGTCCAGGTCACAGGGAGGCTCCTCCCTGGGACAGGAACCTGGGGAGGGAGCCTCCGGCGATTCTGGAGCAGTTCCTAGGTGCCCTTGCCCACAGCCTGGCTCTGTGGCTGGCAGCAGGAGCTCACGGGACAACAGAGGTGTTTCCAACAGGGAGGGCCTGAAGCTGGCTCTGGTCCCCAGGGACAGTCCCCTGTGAGTGGCAGGTTCTGAAAACTGAAGCATCTCACACCTGGGCTCCTCAGGCCCCTTCTAACTGCTTCCTCAGCTTGCTGTAATCACAAGTACAAGGTTTGTTCCTTATTCCTCTTCTGCCGAGGGAAACCCTCACACATAACCCCGGGCCTCACCGGCTGAATCAGATGTGTACTTCAGACTATTTATTGAGCACTTATTGGCAGTGAGCTCATCCTGTGAAGGACCCAAGAGAGTAGGGCAATTTAAAGTTTCATAGAGACCATAGGCATCTAAAGGAAGGGCACAAAGTTCTAAAATACTGACTATAACCCAGAACTAAATCATGTGGCATGGAGACAAGTAACTTTTATCTATTCTTGAATATCCCTTTCCCCTAACTTTTCCCAGGGCTTTGTTTCTGGGTAGTTTTTCAATAGATCTTCCCAAGGAATGGACTCCACGCAGAGGAACTTTCCTCCACGTGAACATCAAGTACACAAGGCACCGCCCGGGAGACTGTGGTGGTGTGTCCACACAGGTTGGAACCCCCTGCTCACCTTTGGGGAGGCAGGCCTGGGACGCTGGAGGCATAAGGTGCATTCTGGCCAAACTGCTGTGGTCCAGGCGGTGGGGAAGGTAGCATCACCCCAGGGGCAGCTGCCCCCAAAGGCCCTGGTGGCTTCATCATACCTGCAACAGAGGGGCACGGTCAGAAGCTTGTTCAAAGGCAGAGAGAAAACAAGGTGATAGAGCAACAGCAGGACGGGTGAGGAAAGAAAGCAACAGTCAGACAGAGCCTCTCTCTGAGGCCTGTATCATCACAGTGATACAGACTGGAACACAAACAGCGCAGGACGGTGGGATGCAAACTGGCGCCACCACTCTGGAAAGCAGTAGGGAGATTCCTCAGAAAACTAGGAATGGAACCACCATTTGACCCAGCTACCCCATTCCTTGGTCTACACCCAAAGGACTTAAAATCAACATGCTACAGTGATACAGCCACATCAATATTTATAGCAGCACGATCCACAGTAGCTAAGCTATGGAACCAACCTAGATGCCCTTCAATACATGAGTGGATAAAGAAAATGTGGTACATATGCACAATGGAATATTACTCAGTCATAAAGAATGCAATTATAGCATTTGCCAATAAATGAATGGAACTGGAGACTATCCTGCCAACTGAAATAGACCAGTCCCAAAAAACCAAAGACCAAAATTTCTCTCTGATATGCACATGCTAACACCCCACAGGGTAGGGGGAAATAACAGAAGTTCATTGGATCAGAGAATGGGGAATGAAGGGAAAGAAGGGGTAATGGGAATGGGAAAGACAGTAGAATAAGTTGGACAGAACTTTCCCGTGTTTATCATGGAAGCAGTGGAACTCCTCATCACGTACAATGAGAATGGGCTCCTAATTAGAATAAGTTATATTCCATGTGTGTAGGATATGTCAAAATACGGTCTGTTGTCATGTAGAGCTGAAAAGAATGAACAAACAGATAAGTAAATAAATCTGCACACGGCGGAGGCACTTGGTGGAAGAGTGGGCCACACGGTGAAACCTGTAGTTACACTAGGGACGGTGGTGCACACAGGAGGCTGAGGCAGGAGAACCAGGAGTTCAAAGCCAGTCTCAGAAATTTAGTGAGGCCCTAAGCAACTTAAAGGTGGCTTGGTATGTGGCCCAGGGATTAAGCACCCTCAGGCTCAATCCCTGGTAGAGAGAGAGAGAGAGAGAGAGAGAGAAAGAAAACTGCAGTCGATACCAGAAAATTCCACAGGAAAACACCGTAAGAGGCAGAAAGGAAGGAAGGAAACAAACTGCAGTCGATACCAGAAAATTCCACAGGAAAACACCGTAAGAAGCAGAAAGGAAGGAAGGAAGGAAGGAAACAAACTGCAGTCGATACCAGAAAATTCCACAGGAAAACACCGTAAGAAGCAGAAAGGAAGGAAGGAAGGAAGGAAACAAACTGCAGTCGATACCAGAAAATTCCACAGGAAAACACCGTAAGAGGCTTGGTGGAGCACCCTCACACTAAGGAGGAAGACAGACCTGCAGTCTGACCTAGAGTGGGAAGGGGCTGCTTCTCCCAGGCCTGTATGGCCTCTGGAGCTCTGTGACCCCCAGGACCCCCAGGGGCCCAGCCGTGGGCGGCTCAAGTCCCACCAGGCCAAGGGCAGGGAACGGGGTCATGAGCCGTCAGCGGGCACTCCTGGCAGGGGCTCCCTCGGCACCTCTCAGACACACCCTCCGAGGCCGCTCTCTGCAGCTCTTCAGGCATTTCTTCTCTTGGCGGCTGGAGAGGCGGTGGAGGAGAAGATCCACCCCAGGTTGGAGCAGCCCAAAGCCCTGCCTACACAGCCCAGAAGCTGCGGGCCTGGGCAGGGCTCTGCTTCACAGCTCAGGTTCTCTCTAGAAAACACAAGGAGCATTCCTTGCAGCCTCCTGGGGGGAAAGAGACGGTTCTCGCCCTTCTGCCTGCCTTTTGCACAGCGGAGTGGTCTGCTTTAGCTGCTCTCGGGCATCCCCAGTGACCTGGAGCCACCCTGCACTCCTCCAGGGGGCCTCGGCCATGCTTCACACTGACAGTCCCCAGCTCGCTCCCTTCCCACAGCTTCTGGAAGCTGCTGCAGACAGCTGGGTGCTTGGGAGCAGCCGGCAGCCTGAAGTGGCGTCTCCGTGAGTGGTGACACTGAGACTTTCACAAGGGTTTCTTCCCTTAAAGACAATTGCTTAAACCAGAGAAATTATATTAACTTTACCAGCATAAAGTTTCCAAATACGACACCCGAATATTAAATACTATTTTTATATTTAGTTTTTTAAACCTACACAAAACATTACAACTATGCCCATTAATGGGGTGTGTGTGATGTTTCGATCATGTGTGCACTTTGCATTGGGGAAATCAGACTGAACATCGCTATTTCCTCAAGCATTCATTGTTCTTTATGGTGGAAACATCCGGAAGGCCTCTGGGGGCGTGAGGCGGGAGGTTACTGCCATCCAGGGCCTGCAGCCTGGCCACAGAGCCAGAAACCCTCCTGGCCATGTAGCCATGCTGGCCAGGATCAGCCTACCCCCGTCCCCCATCCCTAGCCACCACCATCCTGCTCTCAACTTCTATGAGACCAGTTCAGATTCTACAAATGAGTGAGGACAGACAGTGCTTGTCTTTTTGTGGAAAAAAAAAAAAAAAACTTAATCTAATAGCTACATTGGGGCTGAGTGTGGCTGGTAGAGCACTTGCGTACCATATGCAAGGCCAGGGTTCAATCCTCAGCCCCACACAAGAGAAAAACACACCTGCATCTTCACATGGTGTCCTAAACCTGAGCCCAGCTAAGTTAGAACATGAGACTAGCAGTCCCAGAAGGGGTCTGAGTGCCTCCCCTCTGTTCAGAGGCTGGACCTGAAGAGACACTTCATCTTTCAGTGCTGACTTTAATCCCCAGCCTGGCAGCAGTTCCCCGTTGGCAAGGACTGTGCTCAGAACTCCCTGAGGCCAGGGCCCTGCCCTAGGGCCTCAGAGCAAGGGCAAACACCAGCCCACTCATAACACACACAACTCTATCATCACAACACGACAGAATCACGGCACTCTTGAATTTTCACTATGGACCTGAGAAACTGATGTGACTCCATTTTTGAGAAACCAGCCTCTACCTCAGAGCAAGGCCTGTCCAAAGGAAGGGGGTGTGACCCTTGTCCTTGAAAAAACCCAGGAGCACTCCTAGGCAGACAGCCCCCCTGCTGACTTGTTTGTCTGTAAATAACAGGAGAGGTCTGAGGTGCCAGGTGTCCCTGACTCAGTCACCATAGGTCAGGACCCAAAGCAACCCCTAGCAACCACCAATCAGCATGAGACAGGGAAATACCTGGGATGCCAGATGACTCCCCCCCCCAGTAGTTTAGGGTGGTTGATAAATTGTTGGGAAACCATATACTTCAGAAGGTACATCCCTCGTGGCTTAAACCAATCGGTTCAAATGAATCCCCCTCTTGTACTAACCAATACCTTTACCCAACTTGTTTCCGCCAATGAATATGCTAATCAATATTAAGAGTTGTGATTTGACTTTCCCGCGATATGAAATGATTTGCTGTGTGATGTTGTGTGGCCGTTTGTGTTTTGAGGATGTTCTGGTTCCTCTCCTTACTAACGACCTCAGCATTGCTCTGTCCAGTTTGCTCTGATAAAATTGTGGCAGGTGTTCAGGAGGCGACAGAGGAAGCAGGTGTTACGGGCTGTACCCTCGCAGCGCAGGTGGGACTGTTGTGAGGGGAGGCTGAGAGTTTTCTTCTGTGGATATGATTGAATGAGGTAGTTATAATGTGGAGAAAACGTTTGGACAGTGTCTGGTTTCTTAAACAAACTTTTAAAAAGTAAAACATGTTCCCGTGGAGATAATGGTGTCTTCTCATGGGAGGGGAACTGACCAGATGCTTTTCAAAATGCTCCTTCGGGTTCTAAGTGATTCCTGTGAGCCTCAGGCCTCCTCCCTCTTGCCTGTGTCTTCCCTGCCCAGTGGAAACAGTGATCTGGATTGTGCTGGGCTGTTTTTCTTTTGCTCTTTGCCCTCTCTGACTCCAGACCACCTGCTAAAGAGAATATTTGTGATTTGCTAGGCACTTTCCCCTTGTGTGATAGAGGTCCACTGGGAAGTGGAGGCCTACCCAGTAGTGTGCTAGTAAACTGTCCCTCAGATGGACAAAGCCTAGCTTGGCAGTGTCCATTCCATGGCCAGGCTGGCCCAACACTCACTGCTGGGACACTGTGCAGTGTGCATGAGCTCATCAATTTGGGCCCCAGATGGCCACCCAACTCAGTGTCTCCCAGTATGGTCATCCTCAGCAGACCCCTAACTGCCCCCTGTGCTACAGCCTGTGGGGCAAAAGAAGACTCTGCTATGAAGACTCTGCACGTGAGAGCAAGGGAGAATGGTTTCTGTAGTATGGTTTGGGCATGGCAAGACATGGATTGGCATGGTATAGTATGGTGTGGCATGACCTGGTATGGCATGACCTGGTATGGCATGGCTTGGTATGGCATGGCTTGGTATGGCATGGCATGACCTGGTATGGTGTAGTATGGCTTGGTATGGCATGACATGGCATGGCATGGCTTGGACTGGTATTGTATGGCATAGTAGGCTTTGGTATTGCATGGCATGGCTTGGCATGGTATGGTACAGTGTAGTATGGCTTCGTATGACCTGGTATAGTGTAGTATGGCTTGGAGTGGTATGGCATGATGTGGCATGGCTTGGTATGGTATGGCATGCTATTGCTATAGTATAGCTTGGTATGTCATGGCATGGCCTGGTATGACCTGGCATAGTGTAGTATGGCTTGGTATGGCATGACGTGGTGTGGCATGTCTTGGTAGACCTGGTATGGTGTAGTAAGGGTTGGTGTCATGGTGTGGTATAGCATAGTGCTAATTACCTGAAGACCTAACCCTGGTGGCAC